>NW_007253184.1:998702-1049401 GCF_000164805.1 Carlito syrichta
AAAAAAAAAAAAAAAAAAGTATGCCTTCTCTGGTGGAAAACAGAATCTGATAGCTCTCAAAACTATTATAAATGTCTGAGTTCCCTTCTTTGAGTTAAACAGGAGCATTAAAATTATTAGTCTCCGAGTTTTACATTATATTTTCAATAAAAATAATTTTAAAATTCAGGGACTTTAAAGGATTTTCGTGATTATCTGTTCCCACCTGACTCTCCAGCTGTTAAGAAACTACTGACCATACAGTTTGCCTTTTTTAGGCAGAAGGGTATATCTTTTCCAGGAAGCCCTGATTGCTGTAAGGTAATTTATAACCAAAGTTCAAAGCTAATGGCCCCCTATGAGGGTCTCAGTAGCATATACATACAAAGTATCGAGAGGATGAGTGGAACTCTGGCAATCATAGAGCTACTGTGGTAATTCTTCCTTCTTTCCTGATTTTCTTGTTTAAAAAAAAAAAAAGCAACCCTGGTAGGTGTTTGTGCTGGTAAAGTTCCCCATCACTAGGGAGTGAGCTCCAAGTCCAGTTTGTTTTTTCCTCTTAGTTTCTAAAACAATAATACCTATTAACATATAGTTTAATAAATATTCTACTTACACATGCTTATTACCAAAGTAAGTGATAATCTCTAAGAAAAGAGTATGACCTGGTATTGAAACTTTATAGTATCATTTGATATCGGAATGGCCTTTACTATGAGAATAATTTTATTTTGAGTTAACCACTTGGCTTCTGCCTATAAGCCATACTTAAACCAAACCATCCTAAAACTTCTCTTTAATTGATTTATAATTTTCTCATCTGGTAATTTCTGCCAAACCTGCCGGGGCCTGCATAATAATGCAAAAGTTCACCTCTGTGGTTTGATAGATTAGCAAGATCAAACAATTTTTAGATTTAGAAAAACTAAGATGTGATGTGATGTAGTTTAATTTCTTTCCACATTTTGAAGCTGAAGCAACTGAGTCTCAGAGAAACCAAAACAAGCTCACATCTAGTAAGAAGCAGAGTCTAGAGTAAAACTCTGGTTTCTGAATTTCCAGTCTGAGTATTCCATCATACATGGACTCAAGTTCACCGTTGGGTTTGTTTGTTTGTTTTTGTTTTTTGTTTTGAGTCAGGTGTCACACTGTTGCCCAGGGTGGAGACTAATGGAATGATCGTGGCTCGCTGCAACCTTGACCTTCTGGGCTCAGGCGATTATTTTGCCCCAGCCTTCTGAGTAGCTGGGACTACAGGCCCATGACACATGCCCAGTTAATTTTTTCCTTTTTTTTTTAAGAGTTGAGATGTCACTATGTTGCCTAGGCTGATCTTGAACTCCTGGGCTCAAGCAATCCTCCTGCCTTGGCCTCCCTAAATGCTGGGATTACAGGCATGAGCAATGGCGCCCAGCCTGCATTTGTTTTTCTAATGGAAGCTCCCCACTATGGTATGTTAAAGTGAGGGTGGTTGAGCAACATATTTTTTTTGTTTCTCTCCACAAAGGCAACTTTCTTACATTATTAATTTAATATTATGTAAACTTTTTTCTATATTTCATCCAAGTCATTACTTTCAATCTTTTAGAAGTAAAATTTCTAAATCTCTTGTAAGTTTTTTCTTTTTCGATCCTACGTAAAAACCTAGAATTTTTTGTATACCTCAATCCAATAGGCCGCTTTGTTTTTGATATTTTTATTTTATCACATTTGTAAAACTATAGTCAGGAGGAAATTTAGAGTTCTCTAAGCAGAATATAAAGTTGTATGGAATGTGAAATATTAACTATTCTACTGATGAGACAACTGAGCTGTGGGAGTTGCCCAATGTCACCCTGAGAATTGGTGGTATAATGATTCAGCTCCCCGCTCCCAGGCAAAGTCTGAAATTCAGCTATCCTACAATGACAACTGTCTTTTTTTCAAACTCTTCAGGGTAAAATACTCGACAATCTTGACTAAATGTATGTTACAGTGTTTCATAATTTCTATAGGTTACTTTTTAGGGATCCCGCTGAAATTGTTATATTCTCTATGGAAAGAGCAAGCACAGAGCTACCCTAGTAATATCCATTTTGAATGACAGATGTAGGGCGGAACCAGAAAATTTGCATTTTTAACAAGTTCTCAGCTGATGTTCATGCTGCTTTGTCTGGGGACCATTTTGGAGAATCACTGATCCAGGAGATAAGATAAAGAACAAATATATGTCACATACTGCAACAATTTGTATGACTTAATATGAAGCGTATCTGGGTGATCCTTAGGTAAGATTCTTTAAACTGGGGCTCAGTAATCAATAATGGGAAGCCCTCCCACCATGAAGGGTCATAATTAGAATTAAAGAAAATAGTAGATAATTCTAGTAAACATTACTGACCATGTGCCAAGCACTATTCAGAACACTTTAGATGTAATAATTTTTTTAACCCTCAACAAAAATATGTAAAATAAATATTAACATTATTTCCATATAAGATGAGGATGGTAAGGCCAAAGAGTTAATTAAACTACACAGCTAGTTAGGGATAGAGCCATGACTCTAGAACTGATACTCTTAAACTTTACTCTATACTGCCTCAGTAAATGATGGGTACTCAAATACTAGTGTCTTCACATTGTTGTCCTTATCAAACAGGCATTTACTCGGCCTGGAGATTTCAGCAGTGGGTTGACTTTATTCCTGGTGTGCCTGGGTTTCCATTTACCATTTTTTCCTTGTCAGTGCCCTTCTTCCAAAACTTAGTAGTGTTTTCCTTCCTCTCACCTTTCCTAGAAGATGTTCTCAAATAAATGCTCAGTAATCATATATCAGCTATCACTCGAAATAAATAATAATGTCTTAGAATTACATAGTCTCAGTGGAGGGGCTTTCAGTTGTTTGGAAATCCACCACCAGTATGTCAGCAGGTACCATTATTTTTAAAATGAATATTAAAATTGTAAGTAATGCTGCAATAAACATGCACGTGCAGGTATCTTTTTCATAGAATGATCTATCACATAAACAAAGAACTGAGTATCACATGTTCTCACTCATAAGTGGACCTCGAAAGGGATTGACAGTAGTGGGAAATTGCCAGGGGAGAGTGGGGGCGGGATTGGCAGTAGTGGGAAACTGCCAGGGGAGGGGAAGCACACCTCATCAACAAGGGTACCTGCATAATGAACATTTGTATACCCAACCCTGAATTGTACCCCAAGTATTTAAAATTAAAAATTAAAAAAATAAAAATAAAAATAAAATGAATATTACATGACTCACAACAATGGACCAGAATCTTCTGTAGACATTCAGACCTTGTGTTTGTGACTCCTTTGTTCTTTTCTGCCCTTGAGCTCCTCAAACACAGGGCAGTGGTCTGTAAGCAGGACCTGTTCTTACTTAGACTCTATTAAACGAGGTAGAATGAGCATTATAGGGCCTCGTTTACTTTTGTTTGCCCTTGGAATAAAGCTAATCATAGTTTATTTACCAATATGACTTCGCCAAGGTGAACTCTTAAAGGAATACTTAGAATCAGGATGGTAGCAGCATGAGTACCATCCTGATTTTCTGCCTCTGTCTGAGAGTAGGGAAAGCCCATTACATGGAAAGGAAAAGAAAGAAGAGGAGAAGGAAGGGAAGGGAAAGTGAAGGGAAGGGAAGGGAGAGGAGGGGAGGGCATTGTTATTTGGCAGGAAGAATCAGATTTTCTGCCTCTTTCCAAGGATCAGAGAAAACCCACATGGAAAGGAAAGAGAAGGGGAAGGGGAAGGGACAAGGGAAGGAGCCAAGGCACTCTGTGTCTTGGTGGAACTATAGGCTGAGTTATGAACATTCCCTGCCCACCGTGTGTTTTCAAAGCAGTGAGGGAGATCAGGGTAAAAAAAAAGAACCCAAACCAGAGCAGCTTGTACCTGCCACTTTACACACATGGCTTACACTCAATTTTTACAAAATCCTTTAAGGAAGTTGGTGTTTTCTCCATTTTACTGAGGAAGTAACTAGGATCATGAAAATTGGCAATTTTCTCAGCATCACATAACTAGCTTCAAAACCAGACCCAATCCCAAGGTCCTTGTTCTGTTTCTTTATCAGGCCAATTTCCTTAAAAAGGGTAATGTTAGAGGAAGAGAAATAGAACAAAGTGTTTAAAATTTCTTTTTTTATGTGGTAAAAAAGTAGTATCAATTGTTGAATATGTGAAAAAAAATCATAACAAGTAAAAATAATTGTAAAATATCTTAGAAATGGATTTCTCAATACATTTCAATCATTGGAAAAAATTCTAATGTATAACTTTGGCTTTAGTGTCTATGTTTGTGTGTATGTGTATGTACATTATCTATCCATATGTGAAAGGAATCTGAGATTTTAAAAAGTAATTTGAAAAATAGAGGGGAGATGATCTTTTCTTTGAATCTGATAATCATGTAATTTTATTATTTATTTTGTATATAGATAATAACTGATTGAATATTTATGCCAAATCCCAGAAGGATCCCAATTAAGCAGCATAACTTTAGTTATCCTAGAAATACATATAGAATATTTAAAATTATTCAGTACTTTTCAAGGAAATTCTGTTTTCCCAGTTGGCTGGAAGAGGTCCAATGGGTAAATATTGCATCTCTTGCTGGGAAAAAAATGTCTTAAGTGCTCTGGTTTGTTGTGTAAACAAAGATAAATCAAAGTTGCCTTGGAGGATGGATTTGTGTGTTTTCTTTTTTAAATAAATTAAATACATAAATAAATCTAATACAAACATGATCAAGATTTAAAGCTATTCAATAAAAAGAAATATATTAAAATCTAAGAACTTTAAATCCAGAGCATTCTAATATTTTACGAATTTCAACTCATCTTCGACAAGGCCTCCACCACCTATCACTGGGGAGAGGAGAACCTATTCAGTAAATGGTGCTGGGAAAAGTGACTGACCACATGCAGAAGATTGAAACAGGACCCCTATCTATCCCCATGCACAAAGATTAACTCCAAATGGATCAGAGACCTAAATGTAAAACCTCAAACCATAAGAACCTTAGAAAATGAAGGAAATACCCTCATGGAAATCGGAACTGGCACTGGTTCCTGAACAAAACCCGAAACCCACAGGTCATAAGACAGAAGATAGACAAGTGGGACCTCATTAAACTGACAAGCTTCTGCAAGGCCAACGAAACCATCAAGAGAGCAGGGAGACAGCCTACAGACTGGGAAAAAATATTTGCCAACACCAGGTCTGACAAAGGCTTAACATCCTGGATCTACAAGGAACTCAAACATGCTGAAAAGAAAAAAACAAACAACCCCATTATCAAATGGGCAAAAGATATAAACAGACACTTCATAAAAGAGGACATCCGAGCAGCCAACAAACACATGAAGAAATGTTCAACCTCACTAATCATCAGGGAGATGCAAATCAAAACCACACTGAGATACCACCTAACTCCAGTCAGAATGGCAATTATCAGCAACTCAAAAAATAACAGCTGCTGGAGAGGGTGTGGCGAAAAGGGAACACTTCTACACTGTTGGTGGGAGTGTAAACTAGTGCAACCTCTGTGGAAAGCAGTGTGGCGATTCCTAAAAGCTCTAAATATCAACCTCCCATATGACCCCGCAATCCCCCTACTGGGAGTATACCCTGAAGAACTCAAATCACTCTGTAAAAAAGATACCTGCACACGTATGTTTATCGCAGCATTGTTCACGATAGCAAGAACCTGGAAACAACCATACTGCCCATCAAAAGAGGACTGGATTAAAAAAATGTGGTACATATACACGATGGAATACTATGCAGCCATAAAAAGAACAAAATCATGAATTTCGCAGCAACCTGGATGGAACTAGAGTCTATAATACTGAGTGACCTCTCACAGAAACAAAGATCCGAGTATCACATGTTCTCACTCATATAATGGACCTTGAAATCCAATGTAATACTGTAAGAAAATGACTGACAGTACTGGGAAACTATGGGGGGAAGGGGGATGGGATTAACAGTAGCAAATATCTCTCTGGGGAAGGGGAAACACCTCTTATCAACAGGGTGCCTGAATGAAACGTAATTGTACACCTAACCCTTAACTGTACCCCATAAAACCATAATAAAAAATATTGATTTAATAAAACCCCCCCCAAATTTCAACTCTCTTTTGGTTTTATGTAACTTGAACTCTGAATACTTAGAAGTGGCATTGCTTCTTAATAGTATGTCCTGGCGTTTGGAGCACCCCGGAATGACAGATGTTGTTATTAGTTTTAAATTTTTATATTTCAATCTTGTCTGGATAAAAATAGGACAAAATACTGCAAGACTAACCAACAAGTGAAAAGCTGTTGACTTGTCTAACCATAAAGAAGCTATCGACTTGTCTTTAGTTAAGTTAGTAAATATTATTCTAAATGGCATTAGCTTTCTTTATTCCTTCCTTCTCTTCTTCCTCCTTCTTTCTCTTGCATTCTCAATAATATCTCATTCTTAATAATTCTCTCATTATTTATAAATCAATACATTTATTTGTAGAAGTGCAGTCAATAGCTTTTCTTTTTTTTTTTTTTTTGAGTTGGAATCTCACTCTGTCGCCCAGACTGGAGTGCAGTGGCCGCTCCCAGTCACCGCAGCCTCGACCTGCTGGGCTCCGGTGATCCTTCCGCCTCAGCCTTCTGAGTAGCTGGAATTACAGGCATGCGCTACCACGCCCAGCTGATTTTTTTATTTTTATTATAGAGATGAGGTCTTGCTGCCCAGGCGGGTCTCGAACCCGCGGGCTCAGGCCATCCACTCACCTCAGCCAATAGCTTTTTAAAGGTAAAACAATATAAACAACAAGTAATCAAAATTGTTTTCACTTAAACCAGTATATTCTGCTGTGTTAAATATATCCAACTTGAATTCTAAGTCAGACACCTATCCTAGCAGGTGGAGGAAGGTATGCTAAGAATGTAGTAGCAATGATTGGGCCACTTGAAAATATCAAGAATTCCATATTGAACATATAGAATTAGCCCAAATCAAATTTTGTTAATATATATAAACACATCAAAATTAACTTTTGTATTAGATGATAAGAAAAAACAATATGTAAACATTGGCGTATCCTCTAGAATAGGTTTTTTCAATTTATTTAGCCCAGATTAAGGATGTATATCTTACTAATGATAGTCCTCCCGGAGTCTTACTCTTTCTGATTGTCAGAATTCTAACACCTAGCCAATTGGTCTCTAACACTGAACAGTTTTTTAATTTCAATTTGAAGCCATCTAATATAATTATATAAGATATGCTCCATTTAACAACAATCAAAAATCAATCTTTTCAGAAAAGAAGTTTTTAAAAATTCTGTAACTAATGTTTCTTCTCCGTAACTCTTGTTAGATTGTTCTGGCATCTCAAAGCACATAGTTGAGTTCATTAAATAGTTTTTTCTGTATGAATCTCACAACCATCCGACTATACTACAGTGTATCATACGATCCTGTTTTTTTAAACAAACCAAAACCCAAGTAACCAGAAGTTTGATTTCAAAAGTTCTTGTTAATTGTCAATAAAGTTGGCTTCCCTGGGCTGCATCAAGTAAATAGTAATTGTATTGGGGCACACATAAATGATGTAAAATAGTTCGTGTATATACTTGGCATGACATTTTATTATAAAGTACAGAAAAATGAGAACAATATAAAACTAGTGAGAAATTTGATCTTGTTTTTGTAAACCTAATCTATCAACATCTGGTTTAATGGAAGCAATTGAAATTCTTAGTTCTCATGATGCTCATCAGAAATGTTTGTCTGAATTTTGCTCTTTGTGTGCTTCATAATTGGAAACAGCTGCTCATAAATGTATGCGCTACCAAAAAGCAATGTCATGAATAAGGTGTAACTATGAACTTCAAAAATGGAACTGCCCATGAGGTTATGAAGAAAATAAATGCTAAAAGCACATAATGTTAAAAAAATTGTCAGTAAAGGAATAAAGTGAAAATAATTTTTATTTTTATATGAAGTTTCCACTCATTTATAGGTTAGAGCATAAATTACCTTGTTTGGACAAAATAAGAACTCTTTGGAAAGGCCCAACTTTTGACCCTTTTATACCAGTATATCTTCCTTTTTTTTTTTTTTTTAATCTGAAGTGTGTCTGACAGTCTTTATCCATACTTAAGAAGTTTCTTTTTTCATACAATTGAAGACAGAGATATTCAAAGGAGAATCTGGGGTTGGCAATTATGTGGTACAGATTGAGTATCTTTTATGCAAAATGTTTGGGACCAGAGTATTTCAGATCTTGGATTTTTTTTTAAATTTTAGAATATTTACCTATATATAATGAGGGCTCTTGGGATGAGACCCAAGTCTAAGCATGACATTCATTCATTCATTCACATACACCTTAGACGTATAACCTGAAGGAATTTTATATGATATTTTAAATAATTTTGTACAGTAAACAAAGTTTGTGTACAGGAGGTCTGGCATGGACTTTTCTACTTGTGGCATTATGTCACTGCTCAAAACGTTTTGTATTTTGTATTTAAAATTTTTGAGTCAGGGATGCTCAACTTATAATACAATAGAGTAGACCTGAAGTATTTAGTATTCCATTATTTGACCTTTTTTTCTTCTGGTCTTAGTGGCAAGGACATGTTTGATCTGTCTTATTCATTTTCTGGATCTTTGTTCTCTGGAAGTCACAGCCTCTACATATCTGTCCTTCAATGCTGGCTTTGTCACCAAGCTCCATTATGTCCATGTTTCTGCATACCCTACTCTTTTGATCCATCAACGTGTCTGTATTTCTTATCCTGGTCTCACCTGGCTCATCTTACCCTGCTGCCACCAACACCTATTAATTTGATCTCTCCAGAGTTAGTTGAAGCTGCTTGTGATAAAACAAACAGAGGTAGTGTTTGAAGAATCGGAAAAAGACAACAGAGTCTAGGATAGTGCATGATCCTGTAGCTGGAATGGAATGTTGGTGAAGGAGCCAGAATGCATACCAGAGAAATAAGCTACACCATCTCACAGGCACATTGGGATAGATCTGGAGTTTATTTGAAGCTGCGGTTCTGTGCTTAAGACAAAGAATTAGAAGGTGAACCCCACTGGAATAACACGGTAGTGAAAGACCTTGATGCTCCAGGAAAAAAGTAATAACTTGAGGAGAGCCAAAGTCAAGAATGCATTCATAATCATTGAGAATTAAAAGCTTCATGATCATGACAATTAAAACATAATTGACATCTTTGTATTGGTTTCAAATAGCTTTTGTTTTTAAATAAAACACTTTCTAATTTATTTTATTTTTAACCTGTATGTTAAAATAAAACATATATTTAATAAAAACTCTAAAAAATGGAAAGAAAAATTATTGTAATGTCACTTTCCAAAGAGACTTAATGTCAGATACCTACTTATATCTCTTTGAAGATTTTGCTCGTCATACTTTCCTATTTATGTGCAACTTTTACCTAGTTAGTTATATGGCTATAACTTTTACAATAAGTATTTTATTGCATTATAATAATTTAAAATGCACAAATCTTAAAAGCGTTGGTCAGGTCAGGCTCAGTGGCTCAGCCTGTAATTCCAGTGCTTTGGGAGGCCAAGGTGAGTTGGATTGCCTGAGCCCATGGGTTCAAGACCCACCCGGGTAACTTGATGAGACCTCATCTCTACAATAAATCAAAAATTAGCTGGGCATGGTAGTGTACGCCTGTAGTTCCAGCTACTTGGAAGGCTAAGGCGGAAGGATTGCCGGAGCCCAGTAGGTCCAGTTTGCAGTGGCCGGGAGCGTACCACTGCACTCCAGTCTGGGCTACAGAGTGAGACTCCAGCTCAAAAAAAAAACCAGTATTGGTCAATAATTGCTTATGTGTTTATGTACTTATGCAAACAATACTCAGATCAAGATACAAGGCATTTCTAGTTCTTTTGAAAGCCCTTTAGCCCCCTCCCCATTAATCTCTTCTGCCAAAGGTAACCACTGTACTGAGTTCTACCATCATAGATTAGTTTTGCCTGTTTTTCAACTTCAAAATAATGGAATCATGTAGTATGTATTCTTCTGTGTCTGGTTTCTTCTGCTGAATATTATGTCTAGGACAGTCATACCTTTTGCTGTGTGTATCAATAGTTAAATCTTTACTATTCTTTGGAGCATTCTCTTATATAAATATACCACAATTTGTTTACCCATTTTACTGACAATGGGCATTTGGGTTATTTCCAGTCTGGGACTTTAATAAATAAAACTGCTGGAAACATATCTGAGCATATATTTTGGTGAATGTCTGCCTTCCTTTCTCTTAAGTACATACCTGAAAATAAAATTTTTGAGTCATAGAAGAGACATATATTTAACTTTTATAGGTAGTGCCATATAACTTTCCAGAGTGGCTGAGCCAATTTATACTTTGACAAAATTATGAAAGAGGATTATTCCAGGTCCTAGCTGGCATTTGGTATTGTCAGTCTTCTTTATTTATTTGGTAAAACATTTAAGTCAAATAAAATTGCACAGTCTGCAAATCATTTTGAGTGCACACCCCATAATAAAATTTTTAGGACACACATTGAGCAATATATTTATATTACTTTACAAATTAAATACCTGTGTAGCTGAACTAACATATACTCAAAATAAGATTCATGAAAAGCTAAAACATTAAACATGATATAGAGAGCCCAGAAATAAATCCTTGCTTTTATGATCAGTTGATTTTCAAGAAAGGTTCCAAAAAACACACAACAGGTGAAAGACAGCCTCTTCAATATGCAGTACTAGCAAGACTGGATACTCAAATACAGAATACAATTGGAAACATATCTCATACTGTATACAAAATCAACTCAAAATGGCTTAAACATTTGAAGTAAGAACGAAAACTCTAAAACTTTTAGAAGAAAGCATAGGAAAATAACTTTTTAAACTTGGTCTGGACAATGATTTTTTTATTTTTATATTTTAGATATGACACAAAAAGCATAGGCAACAAAAGCAAACATAGACAAGTAGGATTGTATTAAACTAGGTAGTTTCTGTAGAGCAAGGAGACAATCTATAGAGTGACAAGTCAACCTACAGATGGGTGAAAGTATTTACAAATCATACATCTGATAAAGGATCACTATCCAAAATATGTAAAAAATTCAAATCAATAACAAGAAAACAAATATCCTGGTTTTAAAATGGGCAAAGGATCTGAATAGACATTTTCAAAAGAAGATGTACAAATGGCCAACAGATTTATGAGAAATTTTTTAGCATCACTAATAAGCAGAAAAATGTATATCAAATCACAGTGAGATATCACCTCACACCTGTTAGAATGGTTGTTTTCCAAAAAAGGAAAAAATAAGCATTTGTGAGAATATGGACACAAGGGAATCCTTATATATTATTGGTGAGAATGTAAATTGGTACAGCCATTAGGGAAAACAGAATACAATTTCCTCAAAAAATTAAAACAAAACCTACTATATGATCCAGTAATCCCAGTTCTGGATATATAGCCAAAAGAAACAAAATCAATATATTGAAAAGATGTCTACACTCCCATGTTCACTGTAGTATATTCACAATAGCCAAAATATGAAATCAACCTAAGTGTCCATCAACAGATGAATGGATAAAGAAAATGTGGTATATTCATCCTTAAAAAAAGGAAATTTTACCATATGCAACAACATGAATGAAGCTTAAGGACATTATGCTAAGTGAAATAAACCAGGCACAGAAAGATAATTATTGCATGATCCCACTTACATGGAGAACCTAAAAAAGTAGACCCCATAAAAACAGAAAGTAGAATGAGAGTTCCCAGGGGTTTGGGGTGAGGGAAATAGGGAGATTTTGAACAAAGGGTACTAAATAAAGAAGAAAAGTTAACATAAACATAAATAAATAGAATTTGTAATATTTTTCTTTATCAGCCCCATAGGTTGTCCTGCACAATATGCAAAGACATCTCTGATGTAAGGGATACACGTTCCATGGGTCATAATGAAATCAGTGACTGCCAGATGGGTTAATGCCCTGTGTTCCACCAGAGTTTCTCCTAGTCCAGTTCTGGAGATAATTTAATCTAGATGAGAGTGTAGCTTGCCTAGGTTCATAATTAAAATATAGGAAAGATCTAGGGGGCTAGTAGCTGTAAGTTATTCCACTGTGGCCATTCCCCTGTATTTTCTCTTGTGCTGTGCATTCAGCTAGTGTATCCTTCCCAGGGGACAACGTTAAGACATATGTACATGCCTGGAGTATGAATCATCTCTCTACTCTCAGTGTTTATTTTACGTGTAGCTTATTTTTCCTTTGTTAGTGGTGGTTCTCAAAGTATGATGTTGGTATCCACAGGCATTCTTGACAATATTTAGGGGGAATCCATGAAGTCATAACTATCCTTTTCAAAGTCATTGCCTCACAAAATTATACTGGAGTTTTCTAGAGGCTAAAATAGCTAATAGAGTGTGTGCTTGTATATTTTTGTTTGACAAAATTTTCAGTTTCACTATCTAATGTTAAATGTCGATAGACATAACCCATATAAAGCAAATTCTTAGGAGTATAATGGGATCCTGAGATGAAAAAAAAATGGGAATCACTTTTTAAAATTAAAACCAGATAAAATGAGGACAAGTAAGCAATATGTTAGACTTTTTCTTTCAAGACAGAGTCTCACTGTTGTCCAGACTGAAGTGTAGTAGTGCAATCCTGGTTTACTGCAGCATTGACCTGGGCTCAAGCGATCCTTCTGCTTCAGTCTTCTACCTCAGTCTCCCAAGTAGCTAGAACTACAGGCACATGCCACCACATCCAGCTAATTTTTGCATTTTTTGTAGAGATGAAGTCTCACTATGTTGCCCAGGCTGGTCTCGGACTCCAGCACTCTCCTGCCTCAGGCTCCCAAAGTGCTGGGATTACAGACATAAATTCTTGCACGTGGTTAATAGAAATATTTATTTCTCCTGTTAGCGTTTGGAATTCAAGTATATTAGCTTAAGGAGAAGGACTAGTGCCACACCCTCATGAAAAGACAAAAGGTTGTTCTCACCCTTAGCAAGATTGTTAAGAGGCTGATTATTATGGGAAGGCACGAATCTTTTCTTTTTCTAAAATTTTCTGTAGCTTTGCAGTATATTTCAGATTAAAGTGGGTTTCACTTATTTTTTTCACTGCACTTTTAGGATAACAGTTTAAAATTAAAATTTGGAAACTTTTGAACAGATGGTAGTGTTCTGGTGAATATATCCATGCTTTTAGAGTGGAAAAAAATACAATGCAATTTATTAAACAATTCTATCCATTTCTTCTATATAGTATGCAGAATGAAACTAACAGCAGTGGAATCACTTTCAAATACAAAGTGATAACCTTGAACTAGCATTTCAAGCTCAAGAACTAATTTTAATATAAGCCATAGTCTTCCAATTTTTTTCAGTGGAAGGTCATTTCTGTTGTCTTCATACCCAGTATATAAAACTCGAGTGTACCTCTCTACTCAACATCATCAACTTCTGACATTTCTGACATATGTCAGAAAATTCATCCATGAATTTACTTTACCTAGAAATCGTTGAAAGTTTCCTGAAACATTTTGATGTTTGAGAGAGACAGGTTAAGGCCCAGTGGTGACTACTTGATATATATATATATATGTATTTTTACGTTTTCTAAATTCTGTTTTGGAATAGTTAGGGCATCAATGTCTAAAGTCCTGGACTATGATAGTGTTCCAAAGAACTGTAGAAATTGCTCTTAAATGTCTCTCTCTAACTTGTATAAGAATTTATTCAGATAAATTGGTGGTTATGTTATACAGAATTTTTATATCCATGTGATAAATTTCTTATAGGTTTTGTCACTGGGACAATAGTTGCAATGTCTCCTGATAAAAGTGAATAATTTAGTCAGCCAGGCATTGTAAATTACATTCCAATTACTGCCTTAGTTGAGAGAAAATTAGTCTAAAATCTAACATTCAATTAGGATAACTCTAGTGTGAGGAGTCCAGTATGCACTTTTTTCTCCTCTGAAATTTTTATTTTTGATATTTTAAATGTTCTTTATCTAGTTTTATTTATATTTTGATGTCATAAATCATTTTCTTTTTTGGTGGATACAGGCATGACATAAATCAAATAAATAAGAATTACTGGATTACTGTCTAAAACTTGTGAAAGTAAAGGTGTTTAAGATGACAAATGATCATTTGAGTAGCACTCATAATTTGGATAAAAAGAATTTTTCTCAGGTTTGCGGGCTTCAATCTACATAGTCAATGCAATTTCTCCCATATTAATGGTTTTCAATTTTTTATTCTATTCCATCCTACCAGAAAATGCTAATTCACTCTGATTTGTAAGAATAGGTCACTATAGCCATAACATTAGTCATTCATACTAGAAGTAGTTAAAACTGATTGTGAGTGGAACACATATGCACTTTTTTTTTTTGCACGGGCTGGAAATTAATTAGACAAATTAATAAAGACCAAATAGAGTAAGTGGTTTTATATTTTGGAAATCACTGACTCACACCTGCATGATTTTTGTCATTTTTCAGATTCTACTGGCTTTCCCCCTTTCTTCCTATTATTTGATTTTTGATAATCAGAGGAATAATGAGGGAAGAGCAAAAATAATAAGAAAAATAAAAATAAATTCTCTGAGGAAAAAAGTAAACAAAGCTCTGTAGGTGTTTCAATTGGACAGAAGATCAAGATAGGATTTAACATTAAATTTTTTCTAACAGGAAGAAGTGCATTGTAGGTAAAGGAACACCCTAAGCAAAAGCACAAAGATGGGAAAATTCAACTGATGATACCTTTAGAGGGTCCTGGGTGTGCCCCTGCCAGTCTCCCATGCTTGTAGCAGCTGTCTGACACGTCACCCTCAGTCCATCAAATTCCTGCTCTCATATTTCCCATGGAAATTCCAATGGGAGTCATCTGAACTTAATTTGGTGGATGGCAGAAAGATGTTAGAAGCCTTTGAGCAGGTGTCAGGCCTTTAGCTATTCATTCTTTAAATTAATCTAGTGGGAACTGGAGACAAGAGCTGAGGAGGGTGAGTCATTAAGGGTCAAAAATCATCCCATCCCTAAAATCTCAAGATTAAAATCTCCAAGTCTAGCCTTCATCTGTGATTGCTCAGCAGTTGATGATATGGAAGAGAAAAATAAAACAAATTAGAGATGAAAGAGGAAGCTGGTGGATTCCATAAACACAAGGCAGTGAACCTGATGCCCACTCGGGGTACAGTTCTAAAACAGTGCGGTGCTCAGAGGTTCAAGATTAGCCCGGGTAACTTAGCGAGACCTCATATTTACAGTAAGTCAAAAAATTAGCTGGACATGGTGGCACACACCTATAGTTCCAGCTACTTGGAAGGCTGAGGTGGAAGATTGCCTGAACCAAGAAGGTCGAGGCTGCAGTGGCCGTGAGTGTGCCACTGCACGCCAACCTAGGTGACAGTGTGAGACTCCAGCTCAAAAAAAAAAAAAAAAGAAAAAACATAAAGACAATGTCTGTAGCATTGTGCCTATGATAGAACAATTTAGGCTAAATATAAGGAGAGTCCCACAACACACTACTCTAAATGTAGCTGTTAAAAACTCCAACAAAAGGAGCTAATAGCTTTCTAATATAAGCCAATATAACTGCCATGGACCCTATGTCATGTGTAAATTTTTAAGAATCTATTTTCATAAAGCATGTAGCAAAACAGAAAATTTATTTACTACTCTTTCTGGGAACCAAGATTCTTTCACTTAAATATGTCTGTTCTTTCTGGAGCTTGAGGAAGTGCTGGTGACAACTCAGTTGATAGCTAGATCTCAATTTGAGTAGTTTTCTCAAGTACTATATTTAGGTCTTCAAAAATGGTGAAAGCTCAGACATACTAAATGTTTATATCAGCTGGATAAGCTCCCAGGACTTTCTCATTTGGAAAATTGGAGTTTTGTAATAGGATGAAGGGACCCTGTCCACAGGTGGCTTCTGTGTCCCTGGGACAGGAGAGAGAAAATAAAAAGATCCCAAGTCCTTCCCAGGAACAGAACAAAGGAGAAGGAAAGGTTCTTCTTCCTTTATGCTCTTCACCTGTTAACCATCAAAAATCAAGAGACTCTATTATTTGGGAGGTAACTTTCATTTTATTAAAACATAGCATAATGGATAGGATGCAAAATAATTTTACCCTTCTTGTTGCCTGTAAGACAAGATTAATTGAACAAACTTGCAGTAACAAGTTTCGTTTAGTTTCCCCTGAGGAAAAAATAAACCACCACAACAGTTATGCTGAGAGACAGCCTCTGTATTGTACAGTCCATTAACACTAAGGGAAATAATTAGTTTTCCCAGTGATGACTGATGAATTAACTTGTCTATAAACATTAAGGCTGCATCAATAAGGTAAAATTTCCTAAAATATTCAACAAAGAAAAATGACAAAATTGTATGTATGTTGGTTATCTCGCTATTCAGGTGTTTGCACTAAATATCCAATTTCTTTTATTTTATTCAACCTATTCCTTATACTAACCAATGGACAGAATCGATACACAAATAAATACAAATTATGAAAAAAAACTTGAAAGATTAAATATTATTTATTTCTGCAGTATTTTTGGTCAATTTTTATTCATGAAGATAACTAAACTGAAAATAACATTAGTTTTCATAAACTTAACTAATAGCTCAGAATCAGCAATAACTTGGTTATGCAGGGACTTCTCGACCTGAAATAGTTCTGTGGAATGTGTGGTTGTCTTCTTTGAGGATCCTTCAGTGGAAAAAAGATAGTATTATATTTTGGATACTCTTAATTGCTGGAGATAATGTTTCACTAAATTTCAACTTGGGCTTATTAACTCATGGGTGCAGAGGTAGTTTATCATTGGACTACAGTAACTACTCTTTCTAGGGGGCAGAAAGCAGAAACTCCATTTTAACATTAAAAGGAAGATCATGATGATTCTGTATTAATTATGTTAAAAAGAAAAAATTATATTGCTTTATTTTTCCCTGCCTTATTACTCACTTTCTAACTTTAAAAAGTGCCATCTTATGAAATAAGAAAACTGACTTTGTCAAAAATTCTGTTTCTGTGGTGGTTGAATTTCTTCATTTTCTTTCAAATTTCTGGAATAGCTAAGGAAGTTTAGAATCAGACTATCACATTGAATCAGACAACTGGATACCTGAGAAAGCACAATTTTTCTCTGGTACCTGAGAAACTTTTTGTTTATGATAATAAGAACTTGACAAATTAGGGTAATGTCAGACTTTTGAGACTGTGAACAACTACTTTTCATCATCTGGAGAATATATATCTGAATTATTGGAAAAGTCAGTGATGACTCCTTTTACTCTTATACTGAAAAATTTTAATATGTGAGTGTTTAATACTTGTATTATAGAATAAATGGCAGCAAATTGTCAAAGGAGCTCAAATTCCTAAAGTCGTTTAGAATCTTAGATTGCCAAATCTTTTACTCTTGTTTACCTTTACGTATTATAGAAAGGCTTATTGTTCTTCAACAGAGAAGTGTATTTCATAATCCTTATGTGAAAAAATAGGAAACATTTGACTGTGGCTTTTTGGCAAAAAAAAAAAAAAAAAAAAAAAGTCATTTGACTGCCTCACTGGTGCTGGGGCTTGTCTCCAGACAGATGGGGTTCTCCTTGCATTACTGAGCAAAGGCAGTTTGCAGCATTTAATGGTGTGTTAGGAAATTACTTGCTAATTGCAAAGGGGAGAGAGGGACCTGTACATTAGAGAAGGGATGGTCACCACGTCAAACACAGCATTAAACTTAGCATCACTAATAGTGGGAACAACCTGATATCCTGTGGCTCCTCATGTAGTGCTTTATGAAGTACACAGCATCATCTGTGATATGATCTTGCCAACAGTGTTAAGCTTTGCTCTAATGAAGCCTTTTGACATAACTTTTAGTTTATAGGAAGTACAAAGATACAGCAACAAATTAAATGTCCCTGCAAGGGAACAATGACATAAGTAGGCCTATGATAATATGGGCATTCAATAAGAAAAGTGGTCTGGTCACTTCAAACTTTTGTTTCAAAATAACACATGTAATGTAAAGAATGTTCAGAGGACTATTCAGGATTAAAACAAACTAAAGAAATGCAATATTAAAATTAAATCAGCGTAGTTATCTATTGCAGATGGACAAATTACACTAAAAGTTAATGGTAAAACAACAAGCATTTGTCATTTTACAATGTCTGCTGGGTGAGAGATCTGTATATGGCTTAGCTGGGAGCCTCTGGGTAAAGGTCTCTCATGAAATTGCATCAAGCTATTGACTGGGCTGTAGTCACATCTGAACACTCATCTGGGGAAAGGGTGTATGAGAATCTGTTTCAGGTTCGTTTGTGTGGCTGTTGACAAATCTCAGTTTCTTGCTATATGGGCATTTCCACAGGGTTGCAATACCACATGACAGCTGACTTCTCTCAGGGCAAGTGATGTAAACAGACCAGAGAATGCCCAAGATGGGTTTCCAAGTTTTCTTATAACTTCATCACAAAAGTGATATCCTGTCACTTCTTCTGTCTTTCATTCCTTAGAAGTGATTCAGTAAGTCCAACTCACACTTAAGGTGGAAGGGAGGCAGGAGTATGCAAGAGCGGGAAGACCTTGGATTTAGGCAAGAATCATTGGGGACTACCTTATTGGCTGGCTACCACAAAACGCATAAAGCCTATTTAGATTCTAGTTACAGAAGATAAAATCTATGAAAGATATTTTTGGGGTAATCAGTAAAATTTGAATATGAATTTGAAACTAAGTGATAAAAGGGAATCATTTTTAATACTCATAAGTGTCAATGATGTTGTGGTTATATTAGAGAATGTATTATTCCTAGAAGATATAGGCTTGAATGTTTAGGTATAAAATACTATGATATCTGTAATTTATTTTCTAGAGACACACACATTCACATAAATAAATACAAAGATGGAAAAGTAAATAATAAAACAATGACAATTACTGAATCCAGGTAGTGGGTATTTGGATGTTCATTGTCTTATTCTTCCAACTTTTAATCTGTTTAGAGTTTTTTTTTATTTTAAATAAAATATTGGGTAAGATAGTGTCTTTTATCTTGTTTCAGCAAGGTCAGGAAAGCATGTTACATAGAGATACACCAGTTTTTCAAACATGTAAGGGTTGTTCAAGATATTATGTAAGAAAAAAGCTTCATGTATATAAAACCAGCTTTCCCCAGGTCAACTTCTATTGCTGCAATATCTATTATATTTCTTTTTTTTTTAACTTTTCATTTTTTTTTTTGAGTTGGGGTCTCACTCTGTCACCCAGGCTGAAGTGTGATGGCATGCTCACAGCCACGGCAGCCTCGACCTGCTGGGCTCAGGCAATTCTTCCACCTCAGCCTTCTAAGTAGCTGGAATTATAGGCATGCAACACCACGCCTGGTTAATTTGTTTTGTTGTTGTTTTGATTTATTGTAGCTATGAGGTCTTGCCAATTTGCCCAGGCTGGTCTTGAACCTGTGGGCTCTGGCAATCCTCTTGCCTTCACCACCCAGAGTGCTGGGATTACAGGAATGAGCCACCATGCCCGACTTATTATATTTCTTAATGCTTATATTTACATAGTGACCACTTTAGGAAAGAGTGAAAATATATCCTGGGAGAGTAAAAGGGTCTATAGATTTGATATTTTATACTCAATTAGTTTTCTATTATTTTATTTTATTTTTTTTTGAGTTGGAGTCTCACTCTGTCACCCAGACTGGAGTGCAGTGGCAGCTCCCAGCCACCGCAGCCTTGACCTTCTGGGTTCCAGCGATCCTTCCACCTCAGCCTTCCAAGTAGCCGGAATTACAGGCGCGCGCTTCCACGCCCGGCTGATTTTTTGATTTTATTGTAGAGATGAGGTCTCGCCTGCCCAGGCGGGTCTCGAACCCGCGGGCTCAGGCAATCCACTCACCTCAGCCTCCCAAAGGCGCGGGATTACAGGCTAAGCCACCGAGCCCAGCTAGAGAATTAATGAAATAAAATATTCCAATTTTTTGGCAAGAATTGTTTCTAGAAGGTCAGATAGTGGGTGTCTTAGTTTTCTTTATAAGTATATATTATACAAATTTGTATTTTAAAAAATTTTTATAATGACCTTGCAAAGAGGCTTTTTAATTGGAAAGAATTAATTTCTTTCAAAATGTATATATAACAGGGATCTTTCAGTAGTTTCACAGTTACTCCCTCAAAGGAGGAGAACAGACATCTATTAAGTACCTTCTTGTGCCATGCACATACAGCACATATATGATTATTCTCATTCTCCTTAATAATCTAAACCAAGAGTCGGTGAACATTTTCTGTAGAAAGTCACATAGCAAATATTTTCAGCTTTCTTGGACCAAGATACACAATCAAGACTATTTTTTAGGTATTTATGCAACCAAAAAGAAATGAATGTCTTTTGCTTACTTTTTTCAACTATTTAAAAATGTGCTGTAGGGATGAAGGGAACTTTTCACCCTCTGTAGGTTTGGTTACTTAACTTTCTGGGAATCTGACAGCAGACAGATTATTAGGAGAAAAGACATACACATTTATTATGTATATATACATGAAAGCGTTATAAAATATAGGAGTAGAAAAAGGACCTGATGGTTTAAGCTTAAATAGCATTTTGAGCCATAAAGAGAAATAGGGCCCTGGGTCTTCTCTGGAGGAGGTAGCAACACAAGCTATGGAAGGGTAAGGAGAGCAAATGCATGATAAACAAATGTTGTCTCATTATTCAGATAAACTCTTTCAGGTACTAGCTCTCAAAAGAATAGGTAAAAAAAATCTGTCTGGTTGTGATATCTTGGTCCCAGAAACCTTTCATTTTCTTCTGTAATATGAGTTTATCTTCTCTGGTTAATGTGGATTCACGGAAGGGGTGTTTCTGAAGGAACCTCTCTTAGTTAAGGGAGACTTCAGAGAAAGTACCTCTTTGCACTTCAGGAGAGAAAGAGGATGGTGGCGTGATGGGTTGAAGGAAGGTCAGAGAGATCTTGGTTCTGAGGCTTTTTCTTAAGTTCAAGGTATTCAGCATGTCAAAGCACCATGCTTTAAGGTATTGTTTTTCTGAGCCCTGACAATACAACATATTCTTAGGTCATGAACAGTCTGAAATCAGGTGGCAGGCACCAGTTTGCCTTCCTGTGATGTAAATGACACATTGCAATATACAGGCAGCTATTTACTCATTTTGCAGATGAGCAAATAGTGATTTAGAATGCTTGCCCATGCTCACAAAACTCGTAAATAGCATGGCTGGGATAATACCCATTTTTATCTGACTTTAAAACCCATGCCCTTCCCACTTGGCCATGTTGTGGAACATGCAAACACTTATAAATAATTAAGAATTTTCCTGTAGAAGAAAATGTCATAGGAAGGGAAAAGTTTTTCCAGTTCCTGTCAGGATCTTGAGGTTTAAAGTCAGGCACTTTCTTCCCATCTGAGGCTATAATGTACCTCAAGTAAAGTGAGAACCCATTTAGGAAACTGAATAAGCTCTTGAGAGAGTGAGACTATGTCTAGTTACAGGAGTTATTTTACTTCAAGTAAAACTGGTCCTGCCCCTTAGCGTCAATAAAAGCCAAAATCTTTGTGTTCAAAGAGAAAGAAGGAAAAATAATCAATATTTAAACTTTATTAACAGTAGCAAATATCTGTCTGGGGCTGGGAAAACACCTCTTATCAACAGGGTGTCTGAATGAAACGTAATTGTACACCTAACCCTTAACTGTACCCCACAAAACTATAATAAAAATACTGATTAATTATTAAAAAAAAAAAAAAAAAGAAAAAAAAAAAGAAAATAGAGATTTGGGAGGTTTTAGACAGTGTTTCCAGTCTCTGTTCTATTTAAAAGATGTTGATTGTTTCTTTAAAGAAAAGACTCAGAGACCTGGTTTGTCATCGGATGGATAAACTTTGAATGCAGTGTATTAGTCATGAATGGCAACAAATCTGCCCCCACAGGAGGGACCTGACTCGCTGAGTCATGCACTCAAAAACAAGAAGTGACAGTCTGCAATTGGAGTTGACAAGGAGAGGCCTTTTAGAAAGGTGTCTTGTGGATTAAACATGAAAAAGGTGGGTCGTTGAGTGGCATAAACCTTCATTGGTTCTCAGAAGCTAGAGTTTAAAAACTTCAGCAAGGATAGTCATTGAGCATACGTTAATCATAGATTCTCCCACAGCTTGGCAAAATTATCATATAGCTAGTTGTGAAGTTCTAATTTTTCATAACAACCTTGATAGATATGCATTGTTTCAACTTTATAGATGGGGAAATTGAGGCTCAGAGAGATGAAACCATTTCCAAGGTCACAGCTATAGATAGTGGTCCTGAATACAAACATGAATCTTTATAACATATTGTTTTATTTTATTTTATTAATTGACAAATAATAATTGTATATATTTGTGTGTTCCAATGTGATGTTTTCACACATGTACACATTGTGGAATCAAATCCAGATAATTAGCATATCTGTCACCTCAAATATTTGTCATTTTTTTTGTGAGAACACTTAAAATTCTCCTTTCTAGCTATTTTGAAATATACATTATTATTAACTACAGTCACCTTGCTGTGCAATAGAATGCCAGAACTCACTACTCCCATCTAACTGAACATTTGTATCCATTGACCCATGTCTTGCCTTTCCCTATCCATCTTCTTCTCTCTACTCGAGCACCTGGTCTCCACCATTCTGCTCTTGACTTTTATGAGTTTGATTTTTTTGGATCCCGTGCATAAGTGAGATGATACAATATTTGTCTCTCTGCACCTGGCTTATCTCACTTAACATAATGCTGTCTAGGTTCCTCCATGTTGTCAAAAATGACAGAATGTTGTTCTGTTGTTTTTTTTTAATAAAATTCCATTGTGTTTATATACCACATTATAAAAATCAGTTCATGTGTTAATGGACAGTTATATTGTTTTCACATCATGAATATTATAAATAACACTTCAAAGAAAATGGGAGTGCAAACATCTCCTTGGCATACTGATTTCAATTCCTTTAGGTATATATCCAGTAGTGGGATTGCTGTATTACACAGTAATTTTATTTTTAGATTTTTGAGAGTTTCCATACTGTTTTCCAAAATGCCTGTACTAATTTACAATACTACCAACTGTGTATAAGGGCTCCCTTTCGTCCATAGCCTCATGAACACTTTTCTTATCTTTTTTTTATAATAGCCAGTCAAACAGGTATAATACCTGTTTTTAATTTGCATTTCTAAGATATTAAAGATGTTGGGCATTTAAAAATATATATCTGTGGGTCATTTTGATGTATTATTTTGAGAAAAAGTCTGTATTTATCCAAATTGCCCAAACAATCTTGACCAGGGTATCACACTACCAGATTTCAAAATATATTACAAAGCTATAGCAATCAAAATAGTGTAGTACTTGCATAAAAACGGACACATTGACCAGTAAGATAAGGTAAAGAGCCCAGAAACAAGCCCATACATCTATGGTCAATTGATTTTTGACAAAGGTGCCAAGAACATACAACAGAGATGGGACAGTCTCTTCAATAAATGGTGGACAACTGGATACCCACATACAAAAGAATGAAAGTAGACTTTTGTTTCTCCTGAATACAAGAATCAACTTGATATATATTAACGACTTAAATGTAAGACCTAAAACTATGAAACTACTAGGAAAAAACATAGAGGGAAAGCACTATGACATTGGTTTGGGCAGAGACTCCTTGAATATGACCCCAAAACACAGTCAATAAATGCAAAAATCGACAAATGGGATTGCATCAAACTAAAAAGTTTCTACACAGCCAAAGAAACAATTAATAGTATAAAGAGACAATCCAAGGATTTGATTTAATAAAGTAAAGAGACAACCCAAATATTTGCGAATAACACATGAGAGACACAGCTAATATACAAAATATACAAAATGACTTGGATTTTTGAATTTCTGAATTTTTGAATTTGAAGGTCAAATGTTAAGCTACTGGAAAACTATTGAGAAAATTAGATTTTTCTCACTCTTTTTCTATCAAGGCTTAGGGCCTAACTGCATTGAAAGGGAAGAAGTACACTGCCTTTTCAGTTAACATGATTAAACAGCACAATTTAAATATAAGTATTGTCAAAGTACAATCGACAGAAATTATTTGCTGTGAGGATAGAACTTGCTTTCAGATGGGAGTTAATAGGTTTTATAAAGTTCTTCCAAATGGAACATTTAGAGTAAACTTCGCAAGTCTTTTTAATATGGTAGTTAAAGAGATTAAATAGCATGCACTATTGAGCACTGAGAAATATAATAGGAAATATGAACAGCATTTTATGAGTTTAAGGCATTTTATGTTCTAAACTTTACCCTTCTGGTTTCATCTCTTGCTGTTTGATACCACAGATTTTTTTACTCCTGCCATAAACCTGATTTTGTCAAATACACAGCACTTCACTCTTTTCTGTGGCTTTGCCCTGTCCTTTCTATTACCTAGTGGAACTTTATTCTCTCTCCACTGAGCTAAGTACCACTGAGTTTTCATCTATCTTGGGAATCCTCCGTGGCTAGAGTAGGGACCTATCTTATATTTGCATAACCTACATGAGTTTGTCTCTCCAGTACCATTTACCACACTGTCCTGGCATATGCTTTATTTTCCCCACTAGTCTAAATTCCTTGAGGGCAGAGACTATATCTTCTATCTCTATAATCCTATGCCTGGTCCCTAATATAGCATCAGCAAATGTCGATTAGATGATTTAAGGTATTAAGGTTTATTTGTTTCACCTAATGTTGTTTTTGTCTTCTAATTCACCCAACTTTTTACTTTTAGACAAACTTTTAAGTGTTAAACTGTCATAGTGCAGGGACATTTTTTTTAAAGCAGGATTTATTGAGAGGACAGAAAAACTCCCACAGTAGGAGGGGACCCAAGGAGGTTGCCCGGTGCAGGGAAATTTACTACCAGTTGATCAGAATTTGCCTCACCTTAGTTACCATGGCTTTCTCTTGGAAATTCTGAAAATCAAGTTACTTAACTTTGCCACTCTTTTTGTGGTGGTTATCAGCATAATTTATTTTAAATAGTAATCATTTAAAATATTAGCAAAAATAAATCAGTAGTGATGGAATATATAGCTAATGATTAGGAATTTTAGAAAAACATTTAAAATATAACAAATCCAGCCGGGCTCGGTGGCTCAGCCTGTAATCCCGCACCTTTGGGAGGCTGAGGTGAGTGGATTGCCTGAGTCTGTGGGTTCGAGACCCGCCTGGGCAGCAAGACCTCATCTCTACAATAAATCAAAACATCAGCCGGGTGTGGTAGCGCATGCCTGTAATTCTGGCTACTTGGAAGCCTGAGGCGGAAGGGCCACCAGAGCCCAGCAGGTCAAGGCTGCGGTGGCCGGGAGCGTCCACTGCACTCCAGTCTGGGCGACAGAGTGAGACTCCAACTAAAAAAAAAAAAGAAAAAAATATATATATATATACACACACATAAAACACTAATCCAAGGGTGTAGATACATTTTTAATTTCCTGTTGGTGTACTTTTCAGGTTTATTATTCAAAGTATTAGTGGAAACCAACAAATAAATAAATGTGTCTTTTCATTCCCCTCATGCTTATCCCATCCCCACTATGTTGAACAGAAACACTTCGTGATTTGTACAGCAGACACTTTCAATTTCTGTATTTAGATTTAAAAAGTGGCTGATGCATGTTCTCACTTATAAGTGGGAGCTAAACTAAGGAACTGCAAAGGCATATAGAATGTCATAATGGACACAGAAGATTCAGAAGGGGAAGGGCAGAGATGAAAAGCTCATCTATCAGGTATAATGTGCACAGGCGGGGATAGAAGGTATACATACCGTTAAAACTTCTTCATCACCATATGCTACATCTATGTAACCAAAAATTACTTGTACCTCCTAAAGCCACTGAAATATTTTCTTCTTAAAGAAAGTGACTGAAAAGGAAATGTATGCCCGATAGAATATTATAACTCACTGATTTTGCACATAAGTAATTTTTTTTTTTTTTTGAGTAGGAGTCTCTCACTCTGTCGCCCAGGCTGGAGTGCAGTGGCATGCTCACAGCCACCGCAGCCCCAGCCTGCTGGGCTCAGGTGATCTTTCTGCCTCAGTCTTTGAAGTAGCTGGAACTATAGGCATGCACCACCATGCCCAGCTAACTTTTTGATTTATTGTAGATATAAGTTGCCCAAGCTGGTTTCGAACCCATGGGCTCAAGCCATCCTCTCACCTTGGCCTCCCAACGTGCTGAGATTATAGGTGTGAGCCACTGCACCCAGCCCACATGGGTAATTTTGAAAGCTCACTTATCTTCTGGGAAATGGATGAAACTGACAGGAATTATATTGAAAATCAGCCACATAGCCATGGTAAGCAGGGAACTGACTTTGGTTTGGATATTCATGGTTCTTAATAATCCTGGCAGTTACTCACTGATACTCTGAAGAGAAGAATTGCTATTTACCCGCAATAGTGTGGAAGCATGCCTTCCATAGGTAGTTAAATTGTCAGCTTCTTTAGATGAAATAGCAGGAACCTTCTTTACCTAAGTTTCTAATTGACCCAGCCCCATGAGAGGTATCCCCATATAAGTAGGAAAATTGCTCCCCGATATTAACTAGCCATTTGAATACAACTCATTTCAACCAATAGCAATTTTCCCCTATTTTTTCCCAAAAGCATTTCATTATCATCTACAGTTAAGAGATGCAATATCTAAGTTTAGGTTTTAATTCTTGAGGATGCTATTTACACTAACAGTTCAGTAAGTGACAGTGCTGTCTTTCTCCCAGACATTTCAAATTTACTTTTAATTTAGAACAACAGTTCAGGAACAAATTATTTGCCAGATGCAGGTGGCAGACCATTGCTTTTTTCCCTAATGTCCATCTGTGGAGCACTTTGAGACTGCTGAAATGATGAATTGGTATGTCTGTCGGGAAACAGCTTGTTACCCAGAACAGTAGTGTACATAAATGAGAAGCCCACAAGCTGCACAAAGACCACAGGTGGTAGCTCGTAATAAGGCATCTGTAGATGTTAAGGATTTTTGAAGTGATTTGATTTTGCTTTTTGTTTTTCTTCATTTGATCAAGAGTTTTCTTGTTTAGCTAACGTTTCTTGAAAGATTTGTTGTGTTTTTAGTGGTAATGCCTTTATAATTTGAATATGTCTAAAATTCCTTTTTATTCTGACACTTTTTCCAATCTTGAATTAGCTAACAACTGATGTGCATCATGAAGTTCTTCAGGAGGCTTAGAACATAGCTTTTTTGTAATGCTACCCATGTCTTTATTGAACCTGTTATTTTAAAAAGAAACAAGCACAATATAATGTCTATAACATAAGAAAACAAATACTAAATTTTAGTCAATAAGCAGGACAATTAAAATATAGGGCTTTATTTTTATGGGATATCAATGTTAAATCCCAGAATTTCAAAGTTGGAGGGATCTGAGTCCATCCAGTCTAAATCACCAATGGATAAATGATTTAGTTTTAGCCATTTTTCTACTTAAATTCTTTCAGTGATAGAAAAGTCATCTCCTCTCTAAGGAACTCATTGTATTTGTTTTTATATTATTTTATTTTATTTTATTGAGTTGGGGTCTCACTCTGTCTCCTAGGCTGGAGTACAGTGGCAACATCACAGCTCACCACAGCCTCGACCTCCTGGGCTCAGGTGATCCTTTCACCTCAGCCTTCTAAGTAGCTGGGACTACTAGTGTGTGCCACCACTTCAAGCTAATTTTTTTTTTAATTTTTGTACTTTTTGTAGAGATGTGGTCTTGCTGTGGTCTTGATGTTGCTGGTTTCAAATTCCTGGTTACAAGCAATCTTCCCACCTTGGCTACCCCAAAGTGCTGAAATTACAAGCATGAACCATGGAGCCCAGCCTCATTGCATTTTTAGAATGCCTCCTGAGCTCTCTGTAACTTATCTTCAGCGAATCATCTCTCTTTCTCACTTAAAGTGATTCCTGTACAATTTGATTTATTTGTTCAGCAAATATTTTTTAACATAGACTCTGTGCCAAGGACCGACCCAGATTTCAGGGCTGCATGGATGAGGAAGACACATCAATTTTTCCAAAGAGTTTTCATAGTCAAGTGGGGACAACACAAGAGAAAAAAGCAAGAGATTATAGTACAGTGTCATAAATGCCATGTTTATGACATGTTATGGAGTAAGCACGAAGTAACACAGGAACGTATTAAGAAAGCACATAACCTGTACTTGTTTAATATGGGCAAACTTTCAGGAAGAGGTAAAATTTAAGGTCAGTCCTTAGAGATAAAAAATGAATTAGAAATATTGAAAAAGGATATGATTTTTAAAGAGCCATTAAAATATACTTCCCTGTGCAGTTCAATTTTCCAACTTATTAGAAATGTCATAGATTTATACTGTGACTGAATTTGTTCAAAAAAAGGGCAAAGCATGACTTTTATAGCAGATTGTTTTAAAGACTTTGAAACTGTCCATATTCTCAGCTAACACAGATTGGATGTTGGTCAGCTGAATTCCCTTACTAGCTAAGTGAGGCCAACTTCACTGATTCATAGTTGTGCTATTGTCTTTGCACATGGTATTTCATGTGATGCTCATAGCAGTGCTCTGGGGTAGGTACCACAGGTAGGTATTATTAATACAATCAGCATTGCTTATCAAGATTCTACAAATAAATGAAAACCATGAATCTGTGATGACTAAGGTGGAACTTTGTGATATGTGTTATATGAAGGTAATGCTCTCACTGATGACTGAATGCTGTGAGGGCACATTCTCTGGGAGACTGTCCAACTTGCATGTAGCTTAACCTATTGGAAGAAGGCCATTTGTTGCATAGAAGATGGCTGAGTGGTGGCAGAGGACACCCTCTCATACAGGCTTCAGCTTCTTCTTCTTCCTGACCTTTATGTGTGGTTCCTGTGATCTTGGTCGTACTGGCAAACATGTTTCAGGGCAATGGGTTTGTTACTTGTCTGTACCATAAGAAAGAAAAATCCATGCTTTGTATTTGAGTGGCATTTTGCACCAGTTTTGAGGCTGCAGCTGAAATTTTATCTTGGGTTAAAAAGTTATATATATGTCTCTGTGTGTATGTGTATTATGTGTATATAATATTCATATATATATAAAGTATTCAAGTATTCATTATTTTTTACTCTTAATCTGTATCTGTCTGTCTATCTGGGGTATGTGTGTACGTGTATGTATGTCATATAGTATAAATTCAGTGATATTTTTAAAATGTATATCATATAGTATATATTATGTAATATATAATATATATTAGCAATATATGTATTATTGTATATACTGTATAATATTTTAGAAGAAATTTTACCTGTCAATTATAAGTTATAATATTTTAAAGAAATCTTGCCTGCCACTTAACATTTCTGACCTAGTGTTACATCTAATGATTACTCTAAAAAACATGAAAAAATAATTTACTAATTAAAAGAAAATTAGGAGCCGGGCTCGGTGGCTCAGCCTGTAATCCTGCGCCTTTGGGAGGCTGAGGTGAGTGGATTGCCTGAGCCCGCGGGTTCGAGACCCGCCTGGGCAGCGAGACCTCATCTCTACAATAAATCAAAAAAACCAGCCGGGCATGGTAGTGCATGCCTGTAATTCCGGCTACTCGGAAGGCTGAGGCGGAAGGATCGCCGGAGCCCAGCAGGTCGAGGCTGCGGTGGCCGGGAGCGGCCACTGCACTCCCAGTCTGGGCGACAGAGTGAGACTCCAGCTCAAAAAACAAAAACAAACAAACAAACAAACAAACAAAAGAAAAAAGAAAAAAAGAAAATTGGGTCTGGGTGTGGTGGCTCAATCCTGTAATCCCAACACTTTGGAAGGCCGAGGCGAGAGGATTGCCTGAGCCCAGGGCTTGAGACCAGGCTGGGAAACTTGGTGAGATCTCATCTCTACAATAAATCAAAAAATTAGCCAGGCATGTTAGCACATGCCTGTAGTTCCAGCTACTTGGAAGGTAGAGGTGGAAGGATCTGCCTGAGAACAGCAGGTCAACGCTGGGGTGGCAGTGAACGTTGCCACTGCACTCCAGTCTGGACGACAGAGTGAGACTCTAAAAAAAAAAAAGAAACAAACAAAAAGAATGAAAGAAAATTAGAGTATTGACAGGACTTTGTTTAAAGTTTTGGTGCATTTTGAGATCAAATGATCATTAGGAATACAATCTTACTACAGCTTATCATTAGACAACTGATAGATATAAATCTTCAATACATTTACATTTAGGAAAATTATTAGTGTTTAATTGAATTAAAATACTGATCTTATAAGAATAATTTATTTTATATGTTAAAAGAGTTTATTTTAAGTGCTATTGTTTCTCAGGGAAAGCAATGAAAGTTCATATGATCAGCATGAGAGTGTCAGAATGGTCACCTTTGTGTCCTTGCATACCAAGTCAGGCAGTAGCACTTTTTGTTGCCATGGTGACCATTTAGAATCTAGTTTAGTAGGCTATGTAGGCAGCTTAATATAAAAAAACTCTTGTTTTCAACATTAGGTGCTTAAGCCAGTCTAGTGACTGAAATCAATTTTTGGAGGAAAAGGGCAGTTCAAGTCTCTAAGAACAGAAGCCACATTCCTAATATGGTGTTCAGTTTGAAAGTCGTGCATTTTTCTGGCACACTGAAAGTCATCTACCATTGCAGCCATGGAACGCATGGTATTACCTAGCTATGAACAGGGAATTTCAAGCTCTAATTCTTCATGCCACCACCATCTCTTGACTTATGAGCCAACTTGGACTTTGAATGTGTACAAAATTATTTCTTTTTACAGATAACTATTAAATTTGAAAGAACATTCTAAGTAGGGTATTTGCTAAATGAATCCATGGAAGCTTCTCTGTCTCCACCTGGTTTAGTTTTTGCCCGTTTAATTGCTCTGCTTAATACTGAGCTTCCATTTTCATTTGAGAGAAGCAAGTGACTCAATATAAAAAGAAGAATAAATAAGAATTCAGAGGAGAATCTGGTGTCTTCATGTTTAATTATTATCAGGGTTATGCATGTCACTATATTCACATAATTCACTTATAGTGAGCAAATACAATCTAAGTGGGTTTTTTAACTTATTATTTTCAAAATTAATTTCCTGTTGCTGTTTAGTATTTTTTTCCAATGTGCGATTTGATAGAAAGGAAGAAAAATTAAAAGAGTATTTTCAAGATTCTGGGACAAATGCTATTGACCTGACGAACCATCATCACTCTAATAACAGATTTTTGGAGTGAAGAAGAGACTGTTAAATGTACTTGGTGACTGTAAGGTAACTTCTAATCACAGAAATGTCGAAATGTGAATAAAGTGTTCATCTTAGAAGTGAAAAATATAAAAATTGGGAATTGAAATTATACTAGTAAGAGGGTTGAATGATTAAGAAGAGAATGCAGCTGGACTCAGTGGCTCAGCCTGTAATCCCGCCTTGGGAGGCCGAGGCAAGTGGATTGCCGGAGCCTGAGGGTTTGAGTCCTGTCGGAGCAACTTGGCGAGACCTTGTCTCTACAATAAATCAAAAATTAGCTGGACTGGTAGTGCGTGACTGTAGTTCCGGCTACTTGGAAGGCTGAGGTGGAAGGATCGCTGGAGCCCAGCAGGTCGAGCCTGCGGTGGCTGGGAGCGTGCCACTGCACTCCAGCCTGGGCAACAGAGTGAGACTCCAACTCAAAAAAAAAAAAAAAGAAGAAGAAGAAGAAGAAGAAGAAGAAGAAGAAGAAAAAGAGAATACAAATGTAATATGGATCATGTAATAGTTGCTTTATTAGAATTTTGTCCTAATGATAAAATGTATGATTTAAAAATATTTTCCTAGATCTTAATGCCCGTTACTAAATTTCATTAAATGAACTTGTACCTTCAAGTTTGTTAATTTGAATCACATTGACTAGTGCCTAAAATAAAATGTGTGTTTAAATTTTAAGTATACATAATTTGGCACCAAATTATTTTACTTTTATCAGCTTTTGGTAGCAAGAATAGATGTGGTTTATTAACAGGAATAATGAAAGAGCATCAGACCTTGATAAAAATTCTGAAGGAATGTCAGGGGCTAACAACTAGGTGGGTCAAATAAATAGCAGAAAGCTAAATTCAAGATCAATACTATGTTGGGAGCCAGAGGAAGTTGGTATCGTATTAAAGACAAGAACAGGAATCGACACATTGTCCAACCAATTGCCAGTGTGTCCACGATAAAATATCTGACAATGCTTTTTGAGAATGCCAAACTCTTCCTTTGATGAGATTGGGCTAAATTTTAGTTATATTATCATATATTATTTTATTGATTATTCTATATTTATCTGATTCATCTGTGTTAATGTAGATGTGAAAAAATAGTCTAAACTAATTTTATTTAGCAATGTAAATGTTTGGTGGTCCGACAACCTCATGTGACCTCAAAATACCCTCATGGACTCTTATCATATCCTTTTGCAGGGACTTTTCTCATGCAAGTCTGGCAAAGGACTGCTTTCTCAAAGATAATGCTTTTTTAACTTTAATGCTTTTTTTAATGCCGCTTTCTGTGTCTCAGGTACCCTTTCCCTCTTGTGGCTATCTTTCCAGATATTATCTTTCCAGATATTATTCCTCCTCCAAGACTCTCCTTAGGCACTACTTCCTGTGTGATACCTTTCCTGATTACTCTGTCCAAAAGTCTCTAAGGACTTAATTATCAGTATTATATATTGTGCTTAAGAGTGTTGGGGTTGTTTTTTTTTTATAGTTTTAAAGATGTGGGGCACAATTCAGGGTTAGGTATGTAAATGTTCATTATGTAGGTACCCTCGTTGGTGAGGTGTACCCTCCCCTCTCCTGGTAGTTTCCCGCTATTGCCAATCCTGGTCCACCTCCCAGGCAGTTTCCCACTACTGCTAATCCCTTTCTTACAGTATTATGATAGTTGTTCATTTTCTGTTTATGAGTGAGAACATGTGATACTTGTCCTTTGTTTCTGTGATAGATCACTCAGTATTATAGACTCCAAGTCCATCCAAGCTGCTGCAAAGTTCATAACTTTGTTCTTCTTTATGGCTGCATAATATTCCACTGTGTATATGTACCACATTTTTTGGTGTTGGTTTTCTTAGTTCAAAGCAACACCACCAACAACTGTTGGTTTGAATCTTGACTTTACGTCCATCTAATTTCCATTCATTTTAGAATGTTCTTAATCCATGATTTCCTTATATGTAAAATGGGAAAATTAAATTAATAGCTTTGTTACATAGTTGGTATGAAGATAAAATGAACTTGGCATATAAATAAATACCAAGTCTATCAGTTTTTACTTTCACCAACATGGCACTTATCATTTCCAGCCTTTTTCATGTGTTAGAACCAGAATTTCATCTTCCTGAGGACATGAAATGTGATTTTACTTTATAATCTCACTTCTTGTAATCAGATTGATTCCCTACCCATATGTGTAAATCAACTTTCTCTTCTTTTTTTTTTTTTGAGTTGGAGTCTCAGTCAGTCGCCCAGACTGGAGTGCAGTGGCCGCTCCTGGCCACCGCAGCCTCGCCTGCTGTTCCGGCGATCCTTCCGCTTCAGCCTTCCGAGTAGCCGGAATTACAGGCATGCGCTACCACAACTGGTGGATTTTTTTGATTTATTGTAAAGATGAGGTCTCGCTGCCCAAGCGGGTCTCGAACCCACGGGCTCAGGCAATCCACTCACCTCAGCCTCCCAAAGGTGCGGGATTATAGGCTGAGCCTCCGAGCCCGGCTTCAACTTTCTCTTGAAGAAGGTTAATACTCTGTAGATTTCATTTTATACTACTTTATTATATGTATTATATACAGAGTATTCTATATTATATATGGGTATTATATACAGAAATATTCTTTGTCGTTAACTTATTTGAATTATAGTCTCCAAAGTGCCCTTTATGGAAAGTTATTTACAAAGATTAAATGAATTATATAGTTATGTCTGACAAAATATTTCTCAGAAAATATATATTTTTTTGAGTTGGAGTCTCACTCGGTCGCCCAGACTGGAATGCAGTGGCCGCTCCCGGCCACCGCAGCCTCGATCTGCTGGGCTCCGGCGACGATCCTTCCGCCTCAGCCTTCCAAGTAGCCGGAATTACAGGCATGTGCTACCACCCCAGGCTGATTTTTTGATTTATTGTAGAGATGAGGTCTCGCTGTCCAGGCGGGTCTCGAACCCGTGGGCTCAGGCAATCCACTCACCTCAGCCTCCCAAAGGCGCGGGATTACAGACTGAGCCACCGAGTCCGGCTAGAAAATATTTTAAAAGTATGGATTTACCATTGCCCTTTCATCTTTGTCTGAGTACCAGAAATACAATGTCACATAAATATGTATGTACCCTTAATTCTGAACATCATCCGAGAAACAGCTCCCAAAAAATGAGCAGCTAAATGTGCCCACATCTACTCAAACAGATTTTTAGAGTTTAAAGATGTCTAGGAGTAAATTTTTCTTGTGATTATTGCTAAAATAATCCATAGAGATAACCATACCTCTTCATACAGGTTGAGGTCCTCAGTCCCTTTGTAGACCAAAACCTTTACCTGATGAACAAAATGGAAACCTATTATTTTACTTTGATCCCTGACTCTACTGGGAAAACACTAACAAACAGTGAAACAACCAAAGAAGAAAAAAAATCAATAATTTGAACCAATCCTAGAACTTGTGAGTCAACTTTGGTGGGGTTTTATGATACAAATTGATGTTGACAAAACTTAGCTTATATATGGCCCATGGGCCCATGACCTTCACCATCATCAAAGAACTAAAGGAAGAATGGTGATAGGCTAGTGACAGGGTTTCTATTAAATCTATAATGCAATAGTTTCTTTTGCTCAATTGCAATTCAAAAGGATTAGAGACTTATAATTGCCTTTTCCTGCCACCATATTAATATATAGTTATATAGATCTTAATTTCTGTATGCATTACTTTTCATAGAACATGATAGCTTGTTCTTAATATCTACGAATATCAGGAAATATCTATGCCAGTGACCACTCTCAGCAAAGATATCCGTTCTCTTTTGCTGTGACTTATTTCCGTTGCAACTTTACATCTTGCTTATTCTGTAAAGAAAATAAGATTAAAGCTGGACAAAATACAAATTTCATGTGAGCAGGGCTTAAAAGCACAATTTATTCTGATTAGTATTAAATAAGTTTATAAAAGCATATAATTATTCTATATAATTTATGTACATTAGCTAATTTTTTGTATCTTAGAAATACTCTCAGGGTATTTCTATGGGAGACACAGAATTGTGAGGTGTTTAATGACACAAGTTTGGGAGGGAGCCAGGAATACAAATTCCAAATCTGCCACTTTGTAGCTGTTAACTTAGGCATGTTACATTATCTCTCTTAGCCTTGGTTTATTTTTCTCTAAGCTGAACTAGTAGTAGAACCCACCTCCTAAAATGGTTTTTGGGAATTAGTGACACATTGCTCACAAAGCACTTAGCACAAGATTGGCTCATGGAATGTGCTAAATAGTTGCTATTATTTATTTATCAGTTATATCTTTTCAAAATGTGCCACATCTCTGAAATACATTCTAATGAAGAGTTGCCTTCTAGTCTTTATTTTAGTCTACTTTAATTTTTTAAAGCATTTGAAATGAAAGTGCCTTTGCAATTGACTACTTGAAGGATTAGTAGTCTACTTATGGACAACAGAATCTAGGTCTTAGTTGTTCCTGACCTGAATTATTACTGGAAGCTGTTTTTCTACACTGCTGAAAACTGTAGTGTGCCCTTTTTCTGTGACTATTCTCTTCCCTCTGGCATTGTCTTTAAATTACTTGAGGATGTTTTGAACCAAACACCTTCAGTTCAAAATGAAGAATTCTTTAAATAGGATAGTTGGACAACAGTAGTCACTTTAGTATGTGGATTTGATTCTGAAATGGAAATGTCTGTCTTGAAATTGTGCCATAAGTTGATTTGCAACAGTGTTACCTCTGGTGGCATAAAAACATACACAATTAATGCTGCTAAAAATCAATGATTAAACTAATTCAGGGAGCATCATTTTTTATTAAGAAAACATATAATAAATTAGGAGGTTGAATGGGAGAAGGTAGATAAAACAGTCATGAGAGCTTTATCTCAATAGCAGCTCAGCTACTCACTAATGGCATTTAATGACACCACATACCTTGGCTCTCTATATCTCAGGTTTTAATATTTAAAAGGAGGGAAGGTGCTGATAATCTACTCATAGCTCTAACATTTTGTAGTTTTAATCCCTAAACGAATATAATCAATATAGAAATACTTTGTCAAAATTTATCTGCCATTATGAACTAGACAATGGTATTTGTCACTCAAAGCTACAAATGGAAAACAAAAGTGATGATTAAAACTGAAAGCAGATATGCTTTTTTTTTTGATCTCTCAAAAAAGGAAACGTTTTCTTGTTACAGAATAAGAGTGATTGACAGAGAGGGTGAATGTTATAAGCCTATTTCATGATTTTTGAAGGAGAAAATGAATTAAACTTTTTTCTCTAAATGTGATGGCTTACTGAAATTTAAAAAGAGGAAACCCCTGTATATAATTACACATTGCAAAGGCTAGCCGGGCTTGGTGGCTCAGTCTGTAATCCCACACCTTTGGAAGGCCGAGGTGAGTGAATTGCCTGAGCCCACGGGTTCGAGACCCGCCTGGGCAACTTGGCGAGACCTCATCTCCACAATAAATCAAAAATTAGCCAGGCGTGGTAGCATGCGCCTGTAGTTCCAGTTACTCAGAAGGCTGAGTCGGAAGGATCGCCGGAGCCCAGCAGGCCGAGGCTGCGGTGGCCGGGAGTGGCCATTGCACTCCAGTCTGGGCGACAGAGTGAGATTCTAACTTGAAAAAAAAAGATTCTCCAGATGACTTAAGTATAATTTTATATATAAAAGTGCATTAAATCATTAATTAAAACCAGGCATGGTGACTCACACCTATAATCTCAGCACTGTGGAAGGCGGAGATGAGAAGATCGCCTGAGCCCACAGGTTTAAGACCAGCCTAGGCAACTTGGTGAGACCTCGTCTCTACAATAAATCAAAAAATTAGCCATGCGTGCTGGCATGTGCCTGTAGTCCCAGCTACTTAGGAGGCTGAGGTATCAGGATCGCCTGAGCCCAGTGGACTGAGGCTGCAGTGACTGGGAGTGTACCACTGCACTCTAGCCTGGGCAACAGAGTGAGACGCCGACTCAAAAAAAAAAAAAAAAATTAATGAACTATTAAAAACATTTAACAATGAATATTTTTCTCTAAATTGACTAAATTTAGTTATTTCAATTTTTTTATTTAACATTATAATGACAGTTTTTTCACCTTCCTCTACCACACAGGTGGAAACTGAGTTAAAAATCTAAACTTTAAGCTGGGGGCAGTGGCCTACGCCTGTAGTCCCAGCTCCTTGGAAGGCTGAGGCAGGAGGATGGCTTGATTCTAGGAGTTTCAGGCCAGTCCAGGTAACATAAGGAAACTCTGTCTCTAAACAACAACAACAAGAGGAAAGAATATTATGAACTGTATTCCTTTGCCTGAAAAATATAAAGCACTTTTGATGGTCTGTTTTGTTCATTTGCGTATATACATTAAATATAACTTTTTGTCCATGATGTTTCATGATTATTTTTATTATTTAGAGACAGAGTCCCACTCTGTCACCCAAGCTGGAGTGCAGTGGTATGATCATAGCTCACTGCAGCCTCAAACTCTTGGGCTCAAGTGATCCACCCACCTCAGCCTTCAGAGTGGCTGGGACTACAGGCATGTGGTACCATTCCTAGCTTTTTTTAAAAATAGAGACAGGGTCTGGGTATGCTGTCTCAAACTTCTGCCCTCAACCTATCCTTTTGCCTTGGCTTCCCAAAGTGCTGAGATTACAGACATGACCCACTGCTTCTGGCCATGCTTCACAAGTTTTAAATGGTATTTACTATTTAATTACACCCATGTCCCTTTAAATTTCCTTAGGCTTTCAGTAGATTGACAATCAGAGGACCAATGCTAGGAAACTTCTCAACATAAGAGTAGGGAACATTCAAAAGTATAGCCCAGATAACAATGGATGCATGTGCATGCTCCCTGCTAGATTTCAAAGGTGTGTGTGTTTATTATAACAGATATTGCAAATGCTGAATATTTTTATTCCTTTTTAAAAAATGCACTGATAGGTGTGCCTCAAATTGAAATTATGATACCTATAAATGTGGGATATATATGAGCTAGGTAAGTTAGGCTAAATTGGGAAAATTATTTAAATGATGTCTTCTGAAGTGCCTTTCTTGTTTCTCAGCTTTGCAAAGCTCTTCTGGACCTCAGGGAACTGAATCAAGGTGTTGATAATGTTCTGGACACTAACATGCAATGTGTAACACTGATGCCATATTTATTCATTTACATTTCATGGTAAGAGCTAGTCCATTCAATTAGTAGAGACTGCCAGGAGTACGATCTTGAGAAGGATTCTGCAAACTTTTGTGGCCTTAGCGGCACAGATTGCCATGATCATTTAGGGATGTCTGCCATGGTCAAGGGATAGGAAGACAAAGATATACATATGTTCTAGGCACTCACCATCCTTGATTTATGCAACCATATTGGTAGGTTATTTATTATTTTTAAATGTTGGACGAAAATATTCTTTCAGCAAATCTAAGTTATATATATATATAACTTGAGAGTGAGACAGCGGAAAAGAAAGAGGAGACAAAAATATGGTTATTTAAATTGAGTAATACACTGAGAATTATGTAAATTATTCAATAATAAACTAAATAATGTCAAGGTTCCAAATACTGTATTGCTAACATGTAACAGGGCATTTGCGTTCTCATCCATGGCAGCTCCATGGGGTAGCTGGTGTGATAGGTACATTTTGGAGATGAAAGAACTGGTGCTCACTTAGGTGGTGAGTACCTGAGCCAAAAGTGAAATTCAAGTTTATTTGACCCAAAGCAAGTCCTTGTTATTATTTCTTGTAGTTTATCCCTACGCACTAGTTTATATAAAAATACTGCATATATATAGTACAAGTTAAAACTCAGTTAATTTAAATCCGTAGGGAATTAAGAACCAGTACTTCCATCCATGAGTTTAATCAGAAACATTTTTTGTAGTTGGGCACATGATAACATATTTTAGATGTTTATGAATTTGAGTAATTTTGTGGGCTTCATTGATTGTCATATATCTTATTTATTTACTTCATAAATTGTATTATGTATATTTGGGGTATACAACATGAAGTTATGGGATACATATAGATAGTAAAAAGGTTAACTATAGTAAAACAAGTTAGCATACCCATCATCTCAAATAGTAACCCATATTTTTTTTTGCTAAAATCTGCTCATTTACCTTAATCCCAAATACATATGATTTTGTTTCCTATAGTCCTTGTGTTGTATACCAGATCTCTAGGACATTCATTTGAGGTATCTGCTACTTTGCTCTGACCTACCTCTCCCTATTTCCTCCTCCCACTCTGCTATCTATCTCTGTATATTTGAATTGAATTTTTTTTTAGATTCCACATATAAGTGAGATTGTGCAATTTTTTTGTTGTTGTTTGCTTTTGTTCATGAGTCGGGATCTTACTCTGTTGCCCAGGCTGGAGTGCAGTGGCACAGTCATGGCTACTGCTACCTCTACCTGCTAGGCTGAGGAGATTCTTCTACCTCAGCCTTTTAGGTAGCTGGGATGACTACAGGCACACACAACTACACCCAGCTATTTTGAAAAATTCATTGTAGAGATAAGGTCTTGCCACATTGCACAGACTGATTTCGAACTCCTGGGCTCAGCAATCCTCCCACATCAGGCTTCCAAAGTGCTGGGATTACAGGCATGAGCCACCCATGCAATGTTCTTTTTTTGTCTGCTTATTTCATTTAGCACAATGTCCTCTAGACTTTTCCATATTGTGGCAAATGGTAAGATCTTGGTTTGTTTGTTTTTTTTAGAATTTGAGTAATTTTAATTTTTTGTGTCCCTAACTATTTTAACTTAAAGTCATTTGAAGTATAAAAAGGAAGATTTCTTTTTAGATGAGTTGTTATAAAAATACTTTATTTTTTCCAAGACTGGCATATTATCTTTTAAACTCTTAAGGATTTTGGAACCTAAAGGAAATACAGAGATAGTTTAAATTTTCCTCCCTACACCCAACCCGCTCAAACTGGTACACATATACATAAAACGTGACGATAAATTTACATATTTTATAGATGATAGATGTAATTAAGGACTGATGGTATCTGTTATCTTGTTCCATACTGCTTATTTAGAAATGAGAAAAAGCTAGGCAAGTGTTTCTCTTTTTTTTCTAATACAAAAGCAGACAATTAAGTCCGTGAACTCAGCCTGAAAATGTGCTGCATACCTCATTACTAAATATGGCTATGGCCACCTTCGAAGTACTCCCCTTTGGAAGCTATGCACCGATGCCAGCTCATATTCCCCCATCAAAGCAACTTTGGAACTCTTTTTCTGGAATGGACATCAGATCTGTCATTGCAAGAATGTCAGAGTTTGAATAAGAGCAATGAACAAACATTAAATTTCTTGTTAAACTTGGCAAGAGTGAAAGTGTAATCAGGGACATGTTAGTCCAAGTTTATGGAGATACTGCCATGAAGAAAATGGCAGTGTACAATGGATTAAACATTTTTCTGAGGGGAGAGAATGCATCACTGATGAAGACAGGTCAGGATAGCCAGTAACCAGCAGAACTGACAAGAACATTGCAAAAATTGTCAAATTGTGCATCAAAGTCATCGGCTGACTGTGAGAACCATAGCAAACCAAATAAACATCAATAGAGAAGCACTTAGGAAAATCTAAACTGAAAATCATGGCATGGGAAAAGTGTGTGCCAAAATGGTCCCAAAGGAGCTCTTGCAATATGACAATGCACCAGCTCACACAGCACTGTCTGTGAGTGAGTTTTTAGCCAGTAAACAAATAGGTGTATTGGAACACCTTCCCTACTCACCTGATCTGGCCCTCAATGACTTTTTCTACACCTGAAGATAAAGGAAATATTGAAAGGAAGACATTTTGTGGATATTAAGGACATCAAGGGTAATTCGATGACAGCTCTGATGACCATTCCAGAAAAAGAGTTCCAAAATTGCTTTGACAGGTAGACTAGGCATTGGAGTTAGTTTGTAGCTTACCAAGGGAAGTATTCCAAAGATGACTGTAATGATATTCAATGAGGTATGTAGCACTTTTTCTAGGATGAGTTCATGAACTTCATTGTCACTCTTCGTACATCTGTGTAGCTCACCATGCTACTGACTTCACTTTATTTCTTGGGCTCTTACAATATGCCAGGGACTGTTCTAAACTGTGTGCAATGCATAGTAAATGAATAGTCTGTGAGTGCCTAAACCCCAAAAAGGAAACAAAAACTACAGAGAAGTATCCAAATCCCAAAAGAAAAATCAGTGTTTGGCATCTGCTGAGTGTAGCTAGACCTCAGGAATATGTTTGCATAAACTAAAACACCTGCAGAACAAGTTGATGTTAAGGAAAAATAAAGTGCTCATTATATGCATAGCACAAGTGAAATGTATTTTGCACCATTTGCAACTGTGTATTTGTGCATTATATACTTTAATGTTTGGGGAAGATTTCTCTTTAGATTGATGAACCTGTAGGAGACAGCAGTGACTTCATGAATTTTAGCAGTAGTAGCTTAAGCATGTTTGTCAAGAAAACAATAACCTTTCAAAACACTAAATAAGTATACACTATTTCATAGGATTTGGCATTTCATATCTGTGCTCTGCAGGCAGGCATCATATACATTTATTGCCAAATGTGTGATCTGGGCATTGTAAAAGCCTCAAGGAAAAGGTTGATTTGGGAAGGAAGCAGCGTCTACTGCACTAAACACTTTTCCACAGCTGGTTATCTAATCACACACTGGTCTTTTATTGTCATTTGGGGGGTGTTTGTAAGTTTGCTGTTTTAAGCATTTGTCCTTTTTTTCAAGTTAAAATTTTAAGTTGTTCAACCAGCAAATGCAAACTTATGAAATTGTTTTCATTTCAAAAACAGTAATTGTTTTACTAAATTCTCCTATGTACAATAGATGGGAAGTCAGATGTCAGTACTTCCCAATCCCCAACATAAAAATTTGGGGATATATTAATGGGGAACATAATGGCGAGGGGTTAAATTTAACTAAATTTTGATTCGAGTCACAGTCAGTCAGTTGGTCAGCAAACATTAACCTTCCTCTGTGGTGTGCTAGGCATGGTAGACTACTTTAATACTTTTTAGTGTGTTCTTTTTGAGTAGGAGTTCTCCCTCTGTTGCCCAGGCTGGAGTGCAGTGACATGCTCTGGACTCGTCACAGCCTCGACCCCCTAGACTCAGGCGATCCTTCTGCGTCAGTCTTCCGAGTAATTGGTACTACTGGCACATGCCATTGCACTCTGGCTAGTTTTCTGTCATTGTCGTATTGGGGTTTTTGTTTGTTTGTTTGGTTTGTTTTGTTTTTGTAGTGATGAGGTCTCACTATGTTGCCCAGGCTGGTCTTGAACTCCTAGGCTCTGGATCCTCTTGCTTCAGCCTCCCAAAGTACTTCAGGTGTGAGCCACCATGCTCAGCCAGGTGTGAGCCACCATGCTCAGCCCTTTAACACTTTTTTTGATTTGACCTGTTGGGATTTTCCAAAACAAAAAGAAACAAAAACACTTTTGATAGAAGTCCATTTAGAAGTCAAAGCAGGTTAGAACATTTGATTACATCAATATCTCCACTTTTTTTTTACCCACCCAGGCATAAAGAAGGCATAATTCACCTGATAATCACTCTAGAGGGTTTACTGAGTTACCACTAAATTGGAAATGACTGGTGTTTCAGTCCATGAGGAATTGGTAAACTAAATGACATACTCTGGAATACAACACAACCATTAAAAAAAAAATCACATGGCAGATTTATATGTGCTAAAGACAATCCTGTTATAGTTAGTGGGTAAAAAGAAAAATAAGTAGTCAGAAAATATGTAGGAAATAACCTCACACCTACCCAAGCATGGATTAGTTTGCATATGCTTACAGAAAAGTCTAGGAGGATGCACACCAAACTAAAGTTAACACAATTGGGGGTGGGAGAGGAGGAAACAAAATGTTTCCCCATTAAATTCTCACATTTTTAATCATTTTGGTACAATGGGTTTCTAATTTAAGAAAATAAATATAAATGTGCAAAGAATGTTCAAGGAAATATACTGAGTGAAGAGCTACACCCACCAGCAGTTAAATAGAGTGCAGTATGTGGCTTAAATAGATGAGAGAACCGGGAAGGAAGGAGGAGAATAGCACTGTACCTGATAAAGTTAGATGACTGCAAAGTAGTTAAGTATCAAAAAATTTTACAAGCCGTCACATCAAGTAATAAATTGGTTTCTTAAATAATGTAATTTCGTCGAGCGCAGCGGCTCACACCTGTAATCCCAGCACTTTGAGAGGCTGAAGCAGGAGGATTCCATGAGCCCAGGAGTTTGAGACCAGCCTAGGAGACTTAGTGAAACCCAGTCTCTGCAAAAAATTTTTAAAATTAGCTGGGCGTAGTGCATGTACCTGTAGTCCCATCTGCTCAGAAGTCTGAGGCAAAAGGAGCACCTGAACCCAAGAGTTGATGCTGTGGTAACCAGTGATCATGTCACTACACTCCATCCTGGGCAACAGAGTGAGACCCCAACTCAAATAATAATAATAATAATTTAAAAAATGCAATTTGGCTATTTAATCATGTAAAGTGTAATTGATCCTACAACTATTAGTAGCACATTGTTTCTTTGTCAGATTAAGAAAAATAGTAATAGCTGTACATATTTCAAAGGATCTTAGTACCCTTTCTATCTTTGGATGTGAATTAAAGTATCAGGCAAGCATTGACTGAATTCTGACCTGTCCCATGTCACTCATCTGATATTTTTTTGAGATAATGTTTTATATATCAGACATTCTGATTTTCTAATCTAGGCTAACTAGACTTGGTGGTGAGGGGTGGAGAATGAGGAAACATTTCCACAATAGCCATCTTAATGTTGTGTTTGACAGATAGTCTTCATGATTTTACCAGTTGAATTTAGTTGAGTGCAGCTCTCTGCTGCTGCTCTATGTGGACTCTGACTATGTATTCTACTGTGAAGAATGCAATCACTTATATGTCCAGCACATACATTCTTTCAGTTCAGGCAAGTCATTTTGTAAGCATGAAATTGAATTTGCTTCTAAATCCTAAGCAATGAATCCTCTTCTCCTACCTAGGACTTCATTTTCCTTTTCATTTATGATGTTTTCACTTAGAAATACTATGACCAATTGCCCAGGGACTGTGGGATTTTTGCAGGTATTGTAGTGCTACTACTTAGAAAACACTGAAACATAGACCATTGACAAAGTAAATTCCTGTCAGTCTTGTGTCCCGGGGAAAAGCATTTATTGAAAACAAAACAAAACAAATAAAACCAAGGTGTATTAATTTCCTACTGCTGCTATGAGAAATTACCACAAACGTGGTGGCTTAAAACACACACACACACACACACACACACACACACACACACACACACACACACACACTCACACACACAAATTATTCTTTTATAAAAGATCTCAAGGTAAGAAGTTCAAAATGGTTCTTAAAGTGGGTCTAAAATAAACAATTCAGTTGGGCTGGTTCCTTTTGGAGTCTACAGAGGAGGATCTGTTCCTTATCTCTTTCAGCTTCTAGAGGCTGCCAGCATCCCTTAGTTTCCAGTCACATCCCTCCAATCTCTGCTTCCATCATCTCCTCACCACCTTCTACCCCATTCACCCTCTTCTCTCTTATAAGGACCCTTATGATTACATTTAGAGCCCAGTCAGATAATACAGAATAATCCCCCTATTTCCACAGTCTTGACTTAATTCACATCCACAGAATCCTTTTTTCTTTTTTATTTCATGTAAGCTGATGTAAATATCCTTGAAGTCACATAATAAATATTTGTTGGTATTCATTGCAAAACTGTTTGCTAATTTTGCATGGGAAGCCATAGAGTTAGTGGTTAGTGGGGCTGCCAGGGTTCAAATCCTGGTTCTACCAGTTGCTAGGTGTGAAAATTTTGCTCATTAACTTAAACAATTTTAATCCCAATTTCTTCCTCTGTAAGGTGGCCCTCATAATATCATAATAGAACCCAGGTCATAAGGTTTTTGTGGCAATTTAATGAAATATTATATGTGAAGGGCTTAGAACAATGCCTGAAACATAGAAAGGGCTCAATCAACCTTTGCTGCTGCGACCGCAGTTGTGACTGGTGTTCCTTTTTATGATTGGTCTCACAGTGGCATAGCCCAGTCTTATAAAATGTCATCACTTAATTTTCACATTTCATTCAATTATTGGGAGGTATGTGTGAAACTGGTTTGTTTCTTTGTAGATTTCTGTCTCCAGTGAATCAGAGGAGCTAGACAGATTAAGAATGCCTGACCCAGAGTCACCTTTGTTCTGATGGATTGCCCTATTCAGGAAAGAGTCACACTGCATAATAAGAAGTTAATACCTTTAGCTCGTGAGCAACCAATAATAATACTCTTCTCTTTTTAAAGGCTTCTTACATCTATCGTCTTCTTCGATGCCAGCATAGACACCTGCATTGTAAATAACTTTTGAAGACGGTGGAAGCCCCCCTCCCCCGCCAAAGTTCAGCAAGCACTAATGGGATGGGGGCTGTGGAGTAACCAGATTCTGAGACCTATACTGTGCTTTTCTTTTCCCCTGCTGAGTGAACAGCAGTTGGGAATGGAGGAGGAGAAGGGCTAATCAATCCTGGTTTTGTTTGTGTACTTTTTAATTTTTTTTTTTAATTTCCAGAGTAATCAGTAAAAGGAAAATAAACTGCTTATTAAAATGCTTAAAGCTGTACTTAATGCCTTTCTCTTTGGAGTCAGGTTTCCAAAGCTTTTTCTTCTCAAAAAAAATTTCTTTTTTTTAAACTTCTCTTCAAAGTTAGCAAAATATAAATGCATTCAGGGCACACATTGGTTAGGGTGTTCATGAAGGAATGGAGAAAACATCACTGTCTCCCACCCCCAAGGGCAGTGAAAACATGCTAAAAAGGAAAACAACTCCCCTTAGTGCTGAGGAAAAAGAAAAAAAAATTACAGATGCTATCATCTAGATTCCCTATGTTGTTCTAAGCACTACTTAGAACTGACAAGATGCCTGTGTGTGTTTGAAGGCAGGAAAATCCAGACTGAAGAATACCCAGGTTTTTATATGTATATAGAAATCTATATCTATCTACCTATCTATATCTATCTTCTAACTATCTATCTATCTATCTATCTATCTATCTATCTATCTATCTATCGAGAGAGAGAGAAAGCGTCCTAGTTATTACCTGAAAAACTTTAGTTTAGGGTTTTCTCAAAATCTGGTCAAAATATAAATGTGGTTTGATTTGAGCATCCTAGAATTCCTAGCTATCCAGGCATAAACCTTTCCATGACTGTAAAAAATATTAACCTCTTTAAGACACTTTGCAGCTACAGTGCTATATTTTAACTGGTACCATTATGCCCATTCACATATCTGTACCTTTGTGCACTTGTGTGTTTATTAGCAAACATTTATTATGTGCCTGCCTGCTGCGGGTGTTGTGCCAGGGATGGTGAAGGAAACACCGCCAGAAGGTCTCCTTATCCTCAAAGAGTTTATACGATTATTTATTTATTTATTTATTTAATTTATTTATTTACTTTTTTTTTTTTTGAGTTGGAGTCTCATTCTGTCACCCAGACTGGAGTGCAGTGGCTGCTCCCGGCCACCGCAGCCTCGACCTGCTGGGCTCCGGCGATCCTTCCACCTCAGCCTTCCAAGTAGCTGGAACTACAGGCGCGCATTACCACACCCGGCTCATTTTGATTTATTGTGGAGATGAGGTCTCGCCAAGCTGCTCAGGTGGGGCTCAGGCAATCCACTCACCTCAGCCTCCCAAAAGACGCGGGATTACAGGCTGAGCCACCGAGCCCGGCTGAGTTTATACTTTTAACTCGGTAAAATCACTTTCAAACTTGTTGTGGGTTACAGGCCTTTCTGATTATGCTTTAAGTGCTTTTTCACTGAGTTGCTGATTCCAATGGATTAGCTGGTCTTTATCTCAGTAGGCAAATAGTTGTTTTCCTGGCCCCACCTCTGCCTCTACTTACTTCTCATGAATCTGTTATCAAAGGTATCTCTAACACTGTGCGCCCCTCAACACCCAGTGTGGTCTTCTTGCTAGACCAAAAGCTTCTGCTTATTTGAGATAATGATGAGGACCATAGGAAAGGAATATTTCTAATGTTAGATGTTGAATTAGAGATTTGCATAATGACTTTGGATTGGTTTGAATTCATAAATGTGATTCCCTTTAAATTGGTATTTAAATGTGTGTTTACACAGATGTTCAGAGGTTCTGAAATGGGCTCTTTTCAAAGACCCAGATTATCCATAGAATTATAGAAGATATATACACCCACACTTGTGGAAATAGGGCTGTGTGTGAAGGTATTAAAAACTCAGATTGATGCTTAAAATTTTCAGTGGTTTCTTTGGGCTCTAATCAGAAAAGAGGCCTTTTTCTTTTTTTTCATAGCATTGAGAGACTAAGAGATCCTAATGTTTGTAGACTCCAGCAGAACTTTTTAAGTACCCCTTCATGCTTTTCACTATATTAGGTGATATACTTAAAAAGAATTAGATGCAGCCCTTAACGTGATCTTGACCACTTCAGGAAAAGAACACATGGACAAATAATTGAATATTATACAGCCAAATTAATACTCTGCCAGAGATATTCTTACACAAATGCACGTGATAATTAAAGCATGCTACTTTGATCATCTGAATTATTCTCCCTGCCCTTACTCTTCAATCCCTTTTATCTTTACCTTTTAAACCTCCATCTCTCAGGGTTCAGCAAAATTCCCATACTGCCCAACATGGATTTTGTTTCCCATGCAAAAAAAAAAAAAAAGATTTCTCTTCTCTAACATTCCACATTATTTTGCTTGAACTTCCTTTCTGTACTTTTCATTGTGAGTTGTGGTTATTTGTATATATGCTTTATGTCTCCTACCACATTTTAAGTTTCTTATATCAGGGATATTTTCTTTTTGATTCACCGTATATAGTACATGCTAGTCATATGTAGTACTATGTATTTTATATATAATACCTTTTTATTCCTTATACGATATGAATTAGGTACTAGCATCATCCTCATTTTACTGGGAAAAAAGTTGAGGGAAGCATGGGGAAAGGAAATAATTTCATGTCATTTTAAAATCGGGTGAATAAGTACCCTAAAGGCGTACATGTATTAAGTGGTAGGACTGAGGTTTGACCAAGCGTGCTCTTAATCATGAGATTTTGCAGTCTTTTTATTTCTTCAAGATAGGTGAGGTTGTGCTGTGGGAGGAAAACAGCCCTTAAAACTCATGACAGCTGGGCACCATGGCTCATACCCATAATCCCACCACTTTGGGGGTTGGAGGTGAGAGAATTACTTGAGCCCAGGGGTTTGAGACCAGCCTGAGGAACTTGGCGAGATCTTATCTTTACAACAAATAAATAAATAAATTAGCTGGGCATGGTGATGCGTGCCTGTGGTTCCAGGTACTTGGAAGGCTGAAGTGGAAGGATCACCTGAGCCCAGTAGTTCAAGGCTGCAGTGGCTGTGAACGTGCCAACTTAGGAGACAGAGTGAGACTCTGACTCAAAAAAAAAAAAAAGCAACAATTTATGACTTTTTTTGAGACAGAGTCTCGCTCTGTCACTCAGGTTGGAATGCAGTGGCACAATCATAGCACCTCCTCCCTCCGAAGTAGCTGAGACTATAGGTGCACACCATCATGCCCTATTTTTTTTTTTGAGAGAGGGACTCTATCTATGTTGTTCAGTCTAGTCTCAAACTCCTAGTCTCAAACAATCCTCTCACCTTGGCCTCTTAAAGCATTGGGATTATAGGAATTAGCCACTGCACCTAGCCAGAGTTTATAGCTTAAAGTAAAAAAGGTCCATTTCTCACTCATATCAATTGTAGCTTTTTTCCTCATGTTGTCTCTAAGCAAGGACTCAGCCAGAAAACCAAGCTGTTGTCTGGAATATTGTCTGTGGCATCACCATCAGTGAAGAATGTAGTGGAATTCTGAGCATGGACAGTCTCAGACAAGGGAAGGAGAGCCAGGGATGAGGGGAGGGAAGTAAAAAAAAAATAATAAAATAAAAGAGAATGTAGTGAATCATACTGATTCTTCTCCCCAGAAGAAATTATTTTTGTCCACACATAATTGACCAAAACAAGCCACATGACCATACCTAGTTTCAAAAGAAGGCAAGAAAGTACTACCATTTGCCTATAACATGGAAAGCCTGAACTATTAGATGAAAATCTTTACATCAGCAGCAATACCACCCTCTACCTTTGCTCATCAACAATGTGCCCTAAGACTCCAATCCAACTGCAACTCTCTCGGGGATGAAGGTTTGCTGAGGGAGGCTGTACTTGTGGACTTTTTAATAGAAATAAGGACGTTGTTGAATATGGCAACAGGACTTTGTTGAACAGGTAATCATTTCATAGATTAGAATTGAAAGCCAGGGTAGGTAGATTTGATAACTTGGGCAAAAGCCCAAGCAAGATAATGGAAAGCACATAAGAGAAAAGTTTTAGAGCAGGGTCCTCCGAATGGCTCAACTCACTAGCTGAATTGAAAGCTGAGGTAAATTCTAAAGAACCAGAAGAATGGTCCCCAAAATTGTGAAAAATGAAATTAACCTCTTAAGGGCAGGAATCCATTCATTCATTTATTTATCACACATGTGTTGAGCACTGATTATGTGCCTAGCAAATGTGTTAAGCACTCTTACAAATGCTTTTATGACATTTCTGAGTTAAGAAAATATTAGCACAACCATTTAACAGATGAGACAAATGAGACCTGAGGGAATGCTGGTACTCATTTAACACCACACAGCTATCAAGTTAAGGAGCAAGCATCCAAATTCAGTTGAGCTGGTATCTGAGTCCATCTGCCATCTAAGTTCAAACTCACTGTCTTATGGAAGAAATCAGTAAGGGTGGAAAAGTAGAATTTATGTAAATAACAGCATTTGTCAACATGAAAAGAGTAAGTTTTGCTTTCTCACTGGCTCACAGATGTTATAAAATTTAATTGGTTGCTACTCTTTTATTTCTACAATGTCTTTCTCAGATCTATAACACAGCAGGTATTTATGACAAATCATTGAAATTGCTACTATTTTCATATTTATTAGAACTGTTATTTTTTTCATTAGAAGTGCCCAGCTCTGTCACATTTACTTTTTTTTCATGCTTTATTTCATCGGCAGTCTCAAGTGAATCATTCAGTCTACTTTTTGCCATTTTAGAATAATGACAATTGGTCAGCTCCATACTTTACTGTAGCTCCTATGTCTTTTTAAAATAAATGTCTCAGCCTGTAATCCTGCGCCTTTGGGAGGCTGAGGTGAGTGGATTGCCTGAGCCTGCGGGATCGAGACCC
>NW_007253184.1:1049421-1051594 GCF_000164805.1 Carlito syrichta
CACTGCACTCCAGTCTGGGTGACAGAATGAGACTCCAACTCAAATAAATAAATAAATAAAATAAATAAAAAATAAATGTCTCAAATATGCCAAGCGTGGTGGCTCAAACCTATATTCCCAGCACTTTGGGAGGCCAAGGTGAGAGGATTGCCTGAGCCCAGGGATTTGAGACCAGCCTGGGCAACTTGGCAAGACCCCGTCTCTACAATAAATCAAAAAACTAGCCAAGTGTGGTGGCACATATCTGTGTGTTGAGGCAGAAGGATCGCCTGAACCAAGGAGGCCAAGGCTGCAGTAGCTGTAAGCATGCCACTGCACTCCAGCCTAGGTGACAGAATGAGACTCCAACTCAAAATAAATAAATAAAGAATTCTTGCCGGGCTCGGTGGCTCAGCCTGTAATCCCGTGCCTTTGGGAGGCCGAAATGAGTGGGTTGCCTGAGCCCGCGGGTTTGAGACCTGCCTGGGCAACTTGGTGAGACCTCATCTCTACAATAAATCAAAAATCAGCTGGGCGTGGTAGCCCGCGCCAGTAGTTGCGGCTACTTGGAAGGCTGAGGCGGAAGGATTGTCAGAGCCCAACAGGTCGAGGCTGCGATGGCCGGGAGCGGGCCACTGCATTCCATTCTGGGCGACGGAGTGAGACTCCAACTCAAAAAAAAAAAAAAAAAGAATTTTTTAAGCGATCTCTATTCTGCTGACATTCACCTGACTCCATTTCAAAAATACTTGTTTCATCGATGATCTTTGTTTCTGTTTCTCTTACTGTCTGACAATGCTCAAATCATATATTAACTCACTTCTTCTTTTCTTATACCACTATGCCAACAATCTCAACCTCTTTCTTAATTTTCTTACTTAAATTCTTTAGTCACTACTATGGTTTGGATGTGTTTCTCAAAAAACGTGTGTTAGAAACTTAATACCCAATATAACAGTGTTGGGAGGTGGAGTCTAACAAGAGGTATTTAGGTTATGAAGGCTTCACTTTCAAGAAAGAATTGAGGTCGATTCTCTCTCTCTCTCTCTCTCTCCCCCCCCCCTCCCTCCCATGTTTTCTTTGCCTTTCCACCGTGGGATGACACAGCAAGAAGGACCTCACTGGATGCAGCCTCTCGACTTTGTACTTCTCTGCCTCCAGAAATAAATCTCTGTTCTCTATAAATCACCCAAATTCATGTATTCTAACAACACAAAACAGACTAAGATAGTCAATTTACTTTCTTTCATGTCTAGCTTCAACTCTGTCCTTCAGCTCTGTTTGTATCTCTACTTATGAACAATTCTCTGTATATCTAACCTTATGGAAAGGACTTACCTAGCAGTCAAGAGATGAGTCACATCCTCAAACCTATGACATTTCTTTCTAACTAATCCTGAATGCAGTGTCAGTGACATTCCCAACACTCATCTGAATTAGTGTGATCAACTCCTCTGGTTTTCTTGGGACTGAACATGATTTCTGAGACAGAGAACTTTCAATTTTATTGTGGAAAGATCCTCTGTAAACAAGGGTACGCTGGTTACCCTACACTAAAGACAGCCCAGCTAAATGGTTTCAGTTGACATGAGAAATGAAACCTATTTTCTCTTTGATCAGAGCATCCTACATGATAGGCTAACACTGTTACAAGAGTGAAGTGTAATGAGTTACTGGTTTTCTTGGCCTTCAGAGTAGCTGGAGCTCTTGGCCGATTGCCTTTCTCTAGAAGCAGACTTGTATGTTTACTTCAGGTGTTGATAAGTATGATCATATTCTACATGCTGCATGGTGTTTTTTTTTTAAAAAGTATGGAATATGCTGAGTTAATAGTACCCAACACAGTATATCACATGTAAGCTATTCCATTGGCTTTCAGGTAGTAATTACAATATAATAGATTTTGTATCAAAATTCTTTCAGAAAATTTTATGTTGAAATGTTATTTTATGCTCTGTTATAAACAGATAGATGTTTCATCAAAGTACATTCATTTAAAATATGGCATTTCTCTGGAACCTGAAGTGAAACTAAAAGATTGGGTATATTTATGGCAAGTAGGGTATCATGATGTGCTGGCAACTGAACAGAAACAATAGTAACAATATATTTCAAACAATAGTAACAACATGTTTCAAACAATAGTGTCAATATTTTTCAAACCACACACTTATCTTATTTTTTTTTTTTTTTT
>NW_007253184.1:1051614-1130278 GCF_000164805.1 Carlito syrichta
AGGCAATCCACTCACCTCAGCCTTCCAAAGGTGCGGGATTACAGGCTGAGCCACTGAGTCCGGCTCAAACACTTATCTTTACATCATTCATTTGGTATGAGTAAAGCAAAGACTTTGGGATAAAGTATTTGTACACTCACATCTGCTTGGGAAATAAATGTCTGCACTTCACCTTGATATTTATTTTTCATAAATCCCAATATTGTTTAAGTATTTATTTGTTGCCAGGAGAAATTTTTCCTGTCACTTCATTCTTTCTTGTAGATTATAAAGTCATAAATCAATTAAGGTATGCTGCTGATAATCGTCTGGAGCCAGCAGAATTATGGAATATAAATGAAAGTTGAATTTTGTTTAAGGTAGAACATTTATAGTGTGCACCAGCTACATCAATAAATTATTGGGGGATTTTACATTCTCAGGGAAATTCATAAATAACTCTGAGGATTGCTGCATATCAGAGAACACTTGTATTTCTTCAAAATCTATACTGTTTTCAAAGTGCTATTGTACTATATACTCTTAGTAAAATAAACTCATGATGAAATAAGTTTAATAACATAAATGCTTAATTATGACTTTGTTACTATTCCATAGTCTAATCTAATTAAACTCATCAGAGAGTGTTTTATTGTTACCAATTTTATAATTTTACAACAAAAGTATAATTTACTACACGCTATTGATAAGCTTTTCTGATGATAAAGAATATATATATATATATACACATATATACATGCAAACACACACACACATACATATACATATATACACACATGCCTTTGATGGCATTAAGCATTATTTTCATTTTAATTAGTTAGGAACAAATTTAAAAGTTAAGAAACATAGTTAGGACTTCACCTCTCTTTTTCTCACTCTGAACTTTCCACTTATGAATCTACTTTATATTAGAGAAAAATATATAATTGTATAATTTCGGTTAGAATATTGCTAAAAGATCTTCTCAATTAGGTCTATGCATATATTTTGAATGACATTAAAACTGCAGTTAAAATAACATAAAATGCTTGGATTTGCCTCTGAGGACCTCTTGCTTGGAACTCAGGTCAGAGTGTTTGTGAATGGTTTAGTAACTTGTGCTGAGAGAAAATGTCTGAACTTCAGTGACTGTATTTCTGACTGAAGAATATTTATAAGCATTTTTTCTGTTTTTTCTATATTACTTCATTTGAATTTCTTAAAATATTTGATAAGTATTATTCTTTAAATAAGGACATTTTAAAAGGAATATAGGATATAATATGTATATTAAATAATATCAGCATTGTAGCAGAGTTTTTCAGTGCTGAAACTTACATATTATTTCATTTTAAGTTGTACATCATTATCCCAGCAATCTTCTATTATAAAAATATTTTGTTTATCTCTGAAAAGAACTTACAGAAATTATTTTAAGTAATTATTGACTCGCATTGCATTCATTTGACACAGTTTATACTTATGAGATATATTAATTTAAGCATTCTAAATGTACAGACTTGTATAATAAATTTCCATATCCATTTAAACCTAAAGTAGTAATTTTTAGAGATATAATTTACATAATATTATAAAGTTAATCACAGAATGATATATAGATCACACTGGACTGAATTAGACATCACAGATGTATTTGCCAATCTATAATTTAAAGAATCATTAACGTTTGCCATTGCTGGAAGAAATGAAATAAATAATGCTAAACATAATTCTTTGAAGTCCAACATGATTATAACTATCAGATCGAAATAAATATTGTACAAGAAATTCTGAAAGAAACAAACCAAATGCCAGAGATAATTTCAGGTTGACTAATTGATGGTGAGATTTTCTACCCTATTAATTTAAAAGTCTCCGGCAAACTGATGAGTTTATTTCTGCCTATAAGATATACTAATTTAAAACATCTTAACTTTTGCAATGAAGTAATGCTTAGTATTTTTCTTAGACATATGAAATTCTGTTTATTTTTCAAAAACTTGATGTCAATTAGACTAATAAGTGTTTGAATATTTAGACTGTGCATGCATTCAGCACTACTGAACATTTCCTTGGGCCAAGTAGTATGTTTTGAGGTAAGTTTGCAAAGATGAAATAAAATATAGCATTTGCCCTTAGGAATGCTGTACTCCTAAAACCTTTCCAGTGGAGGAGACAGATGATTACTTTCAAGTGTAATGATGGAGGAATAGAAAAAATCTTATGGAAAAAATCTATGCATATATTTTGAATGACATTAAAACTTATTAAAAATTAGGTACCTTATGGAAAGGTACCTAATTAACTCTACAAACTGGATTGAAGAATAAAAAATAGGTTGAGCTCAAAGAAGACATCTTGGAGATGACTATACATGACACTTGTGCTCCATCTTTAATTCATTAAATTCTCTAAAAAAGTACAGAGGAGAGGGAAAAAAATCATTCTAAGCAGGGCAACAGACTCCACAAACAGAGGTGTAAAGACATGTAAAGTGTGGAGAGTTTTAAGAACTTCAACATTCCTGAATGTTGAGACTTATAAAGGCAGACGCAGTCTGCCTGAGAGGAAGCTAGTGGAATGACTCGTGAAGAACGTTATGTTCCGTGCTAAATAATTGGATTTAATCTAAAAGGCATATAGGTAGCCTTCAAACAGTTTTAAGCAAGAAAGGTATGTGATTGGATGTGCATTTAATTAAATAAAAAAATCACTCTGAAACAGCATAGAAAAGAAACTGGAGGAAGGGAGAGGATTGACTAGGTAGAAAATGACAAAAGCAAGATCCTAGGCCAGAGCAATGGAAATGGAAAGATACAGATGGATTTGAGGAAGATTTAGGAAGTTAAATCAACTGGACATGGTGAGTGTGTTAAATATGGGGGAAGCAAGTTAAAAAAAGAGTCTAGGAAACTGCCAGCTTGGTTAGACTGATTGGAGGTAATAATACTGCCTGAGAATTGGAAGGTCAGAAAAGTTACAAAATGGGGGGCAGGTAGACAAAAGGGGAAAAGGGGCATCTGGATTGGTATCATCTTCTGATACATTAGGACAAATTCTGTACAGAATGAATACACCATAAGAATTTTAATTTTTGAATCGGAAAGACATGTCAAAGTCACCATCAAGGTCTAAAAATCTGTTCTCTAAGAATTTGAGAGGGTAAGACAAGATTAACAAACACAAAGAATCTATTTACATTTTACTAAAAAAATAAATAAAATAGAATTTTATTTGTGTCTTACCCTTGACTACACATATAAATTTCCTTGAGTTTTTGGATTTTGTTTATCATTGCATACCCAGGACCTGTGTCTCGTGCTGGAGGAATACTTGTGGAAGGGAAATGGAATGGAGAATATCAGTCAGCTGAGTTGTTATGTGCATCTACAGTTTAGGTGGTCAGTTTTGGAAAATCTCAGGATTCTTGGAAGAGGAAAGGAAGATTCATAAAGCAATAGAATTTGATTAGTGTGTAAGAGAAAGTCAGCTTTCCAGAAGAAGAGAATAAAAATGAAGGCAGCAACAGCCATGGTTGCCTCTGGGACAGTGAGGTTATAGCCTAACAAGAGTGGAGGTAATGATGGAATATAGAGACTAGCTGGTGGAAGGAGATAAAACCTTCTTTTAAAAAAATGCCTTGAAAATCAGAGGAATTTAGTTTTGGTGTAAAAAGAACAAAAAGCATGATTTGTGGCAAGAAGAGACAGATGGATAGATAAATTAACTATTACTAGTTCCTTTAAACCTATCCAAACCCCTCTCTTTTCATCTGTAGGATACCAAAAATATACAGCTTTGGCATTTTGAGAGACATTTATTCACCTTCTCCTCCTATCATAACCCCCCTAAAGAGGCAAGTCTTCATAGCTTTACAGTGTTCCACCCAACCCCCAGTTTCCTTTAAGGACTCCACTTTGTGCCAACATACTTGGAGAACTTCCTGCTTCAAGAAGAGCTATTTCTCTTGATCCAGACTTGTCAAACATGTGCCAACTCCCTAAATACATAGCATAAACTTTCATGAAGATCCAGAAAACCCAAAGACCTGTATTAATATTGTAATATTTATTAAACTCCTAGGACAAAAACCTTAAGGTGAGAATTCTGCTAAGGATGTCATAGATAAACTAGACTTTTTCTGTTATAATGAGTATATATAAGGAGGGATTTTGTTGAGTAAGTGAAGCTAGGACACTGAATAAATTTGTTTTCTAATTTCAATGTGCTTAGGGCATTTTCCCAGGTTTGTTTTTCCAATGAATAATTTTATTGCTCTATTTGTATTTATAATATTTATTGGGTCTTTTTCTTTTATGGACTGATTGTTTTCAAATGCTTTCAAACTAAATCTTATAATACGATTTCCTGCCTATGAATATTCAGCTTCAGTGTAAGCATTTCATTTTGATATTGATGTGTTGTTATTGCACCTTTCTTAATATATTTCTGTTTATAAAAATTGATACCACCAATGCTGGTTACTCTGAGTGAAAAGACAGTCTCTTTCCAATGTGTTTCCCCAGGTAACATTCTTTGCATTTCTGGTGCTGTGTGCCAACTCTGTTTACTTCTTTGCCTCTCCTGCCTCTCCTAATAAGTGGGACAAATTTTCACTGAATGTTAGTCTCCCCATGACTGTAGTTTTCAGGCATAACAAGGAAACTATTGCCTTAATTTCATTTGGCCATGTGTTTGATGTACTCTAGGTCAACAAAACTTGAAATGCATTGTTTATCATAGGCCAGATTTTGAGTTATCAATTTGGGCCCATTATGACCATTCTGTATAACTGCTTTAAAAAAATATTTTCTTTATGTCTGCTTTGTAGCCAGAAAACAATCAGCACTCTAAATAAAACTTCTATAAAAGAAAATGGAAAGTAACAAAATCAAAGGAAAAAAGCCTATGCACAGAATGTAAGAGGATAAATAGAGCCCTTGAACTGAAAGATCTTATCATCTAATTTTTCTGGCTTACCACCTTATGTGCACCTTGAACTACATTCCAAGAGATAGTAGAAGATGGAATGAGAAATTTCTACATGAAACAAACAACGAAACCATGTGCATATTTATGTAGTCCATCCTATACACAATAAAGAAGGGAGAAAAATATTCACTTACTAAAGATATGTATTATTATATATAATTTCACATAAGGCGTACTACTATTGAATTTTGAATCAAGAATGATATTTAATTTACAGACAGTTAACTAAAATGCGAGAGAATAGGTCTGTGCTTATGAATTATACTGTTAAATATTTCTACTCTAGAAAGAACCTAGATTGTTTTAGAAACATTTTCAATACTAAGGAATTAAAAGAAAATCATGTTTTATTTCTCAGTTACCTTAAGAGAGAAGTCAGAACAACATAAAAGGAGTTTTCCCTGAATAACCTAAGATAATTGGTGTCTCATTGCATTGTTTCTTGTACCTCCCCCAACCATTCAGTTGCCAAATTAAAACAAGAAAGAAAGAAAGAAAGAAAGAAAGAAAGAAAGAAAGAAAGAAAGAAAGAAAGAAAGAAAGAAAGAAAGAAAGAAAAGAAAAGAACAGAGTCAATGAACAAATGTTTGCAATAACTTTTGTCCTAGGGGTTTTTGTAAATAGACTTTTCCATATCAAATGACGTGATGTAAATTGATTGATTGCCACTGCTTTTAGTGTTTCCCTTAGTCCTCTTAACACTAGATTTTTAATGATGTTCAGAAAAGAAAGTTTCTTTATTAAAGAGGTCTTGTTTCTCCTGTGTTATCAGAGATAAATCATTAATAATGTGATAGAGATCCTTTGTCTTCTTTTCAGATTCCTTTTCCCTTCATTTTCCATTTACTTGTTCTCCCCAGGGGTGGGGATTTCACCTATATCCTATTCTCTTGTTTCTTCCTCTTCACACTTACCCAATCTAATTCTTTAAACTTTTATCATTCTGAGTAGGTGATCCCTAGGTGGGCTATTATTACATTTCTAGCTGGATTTTCTTACTCCTGAATTTCTCAGTTCCCATTTAGTCATGTACCTGTGGGCATACTGTGGTACCTAAAACATGCATGTTTAAAACTGAACTCATCATTTATTTTTATCTTTGGTTTTTTTATGGATACATAATAGTTGTATATATATTATGGGGTACATGTGATATGTTGATACAAGCATACACTGTGTAATGATCATTTTGTCAAATCTATTTCTCCATCAGCTCTTCTTAAAATTTATGTTATCTGTACCGTTGTACTGAGGTTTAAAACTGGGAGATATTTTTTTTGTGGCTGCTCCTTCTCTATTCCTAACCACAATTTATCAAATCAGTTTTCTCACTGATTAATGTGTTCTTTTGAAGTACCTCACATTTTTCTTGTTCTTCTGTTATGTCTGCCTTTGTCTATTGCAGCGACCTACTGATTTTCCTTTTGTCAGTTTCCCCTCCAACACAATCTATAATGCTACCAGATTCATTTTAATGAAGAATCACACGGGTCGGATGAATGATTCCCCAGTTTTTACAAAATAACATACTCTTTAAATTTTTTTTATTTAAAAAATGTGGGATACAATTCAGGGTTAGGTATACAAATATTCATTATGCATGTACCTTTGTTGATGAGTGGAAACCCCCCCGGCAGTTTCCCACTACTATCAATAAAATAATGTACTCTTAACTTGACTTTCAGATTCCTCCATGCTCGGGCCCCATAAACTTTTGCTACTTCAGTGTAGTGACTTCTGTGGTATGACTAGTTATACTATAATTGATTTATAGGAACCAGTGACTTAACATCCAATTCACAAAATTTGTGAATATCTAGCAATCACTCTTTTAGCCTGCTCCAGTCTCTAGGATACACATCAGTTTGAGTCACTCTACTACCCTCCATTCACTCTAGGAGTGAGATGTTAAGTAGCAAATACAAAAAAAACCCACAAAAACAAACAAACAAAAAAAACCCACCACAGGTGGAGAAAAAAAGAGAAGAAAGGATACAGTTTTTTTTGGTTAGTATCCTTAATGGACTTTTTCCTTGGCATTTTGAAAAAAGGGTCCTTCAAATGATGTAGCTAGTCAGTCCTGGCCCATAATTCACTTGTTTTGCATTTGTCATTTCTGCCTCCCCGAGCCAAGCTAAACTCTTCTCTGTTTTTGGTGAAAATAACTTCTGATCATTTTCTCTTTTCCTTGCACCAGAAGGTGGGTGTTTACTATAGAACATCTGGTCTTCTGATCCTTGATTAATACCAATTAATTAAAGCTTTTGATTTGTTGAGTGTCATCTCATTGATCTTGCTATCGAATCTGACTTCCCCAGTCCTGATCTTGCAATTTATGAAAATGCCCATTGTGTCCTTTCAGAACATGGATATGGTAGAATGGTAGGAAATAAGTTGATCCATATGTTGATTCTCAGCACTATTCTGAGTCATAACTTCTCTGAGGGCCAGCTTTCAAGGCATGGTGCCAGTGTAATCACATAATGCTCAGAGCTCAGAGGAGCCCCATGCTTGAAGTTTAATGCTCTGTGGTCACTGTCTTTAAATTTTTAATAATTCCAACTTTGAACTTTTATAAATGGAGTCAGATGGAATAATGAAGCTACTGTGAGCCTGGGTCGTGTGTGATACCATCATTTCTTGCTTTCCATATCCCTAGGACTGGTTCTGAACCATCTGTACCCCTGAGCCATGTTTGGCTTCCCCCTTCCCATCTCTACTTGCGGCCCACCGCCTATAGCAGGAGCCTGGGCATGGGCAGGCAAACTTTATGGCATCTCACGTTAGTAAATAGTGTCTGCCATCCAAGCCCCAGATTGGCCGCACCATAACACATTTGGTGGGAGACTCAACAGGAAGGACCCTCTTGCCTACCATCTCACCTCAGACAAATACATAGCCCTTCCCAGCAAAAAGGTTGCAATACCCTCTTCTACCATGGTTTGGTACAGTTGGCCTGTGGGAAGAGTAGATACCTGGCTTGATGTTCCTACCTCTGACTGGAGGTCCAACACCTGGAGGGCTGGAAGGAGGGAGAATCCTGCACGCATGCGTGGCTTGCACATGTGCAGAGTAGTGGTGCAGGAAGTGGCGGTGCAAGTTCCAGTAAGGATTTGCATTTACATGGGAGCATCCCTGTGCTGGAAGGAATAAAACACAAGGTAACAAAAAATACCATGACAAGTGAAGAGAGAAAGAAAGGAAGCTTTTTCAGTTGGTACCTTTAATGGACTTTTTCCTTTGCATTTTGAAAAAAGGGCCCTGCATTTTCATTTTGTACTTGGCTCTGCAAATTATCTAGCTAGTCATTCCTGGCCTATAATTCATTTGTCTTGCACTTTTTATTCCTGCCTCTTCTCTGCACCCCAAGTCTAGATTAATTTCACAAATGCAACACTTTCCACAGAGCATTGGAATGTCTACCTAAACACCTAGAGAAAGTCAGGACAATTCTGCTTTGGTAATGGTTAATAGTATAGGTTTTTTGAGTCAGATGACTACATTCAAATTCTAGTTTGAAATTTATTGCTACTATGTGACCTTTGACAACTTTTTTTTTTTTTTTTGCTTTGGTTTTCTCAACTATAACATCAGAATATTTTCCCTACTTTATAGAGTTTTTATAGGATTAAGAGAGAGAACTTATGTAAAATACTTAGCCCGGGTCTGGCATATAGGAAATATTTAAATTTTAACAGATTTTTAGTTCTATTAGCTTTTGATGGAGTGATGAACTTTTGGCTTTGTGAGTTCACTTTAATAAGCTTAGTTCAGTTCAATTAAATAATGCATTCATTCTGGTGGCAAAGAAAAAAATAACAATGAAACGTAATTTTTCTATTTTTTTCCAAAAAGCTTTTTAAAAATTATTTTAGCAGAATTAATTTATCATTAAATAGTTATTTTCTCTATATTGTTATGATGCTTGCCACATTCTTACTAGTAAGTCCTTATATACTGTAAATACTGTATAAACAAGTAACATTTTTATTTGTCTCATTAATCGTTGTATTCCCTACAGGAATTCTTACATAGCAAATACTCAAAGTATAGTTATGGAATGAATGACTTATCTATTTTGTAGCAGATTCTACTATATGCAATACTTGGGTTTGAGGATAGTTGAATATCAGCAATTTCATACTTATTTTCTTAGAGTCAGAGTCTATTGCTATAATCATACATGGATTTTGGAAAATTAAAATTAATTAAAAAATAAAATTTTGTGTAAAACTTTTGTTTATAATAATTTTTCTATGACCTACTTCTTAAGGTGATCTATTTCTGTACCATTTTTTAGGAAGATGCAATAAAACATTGGTTAGTTGGAATGCACATGTAATCAAATATCTAATTATTTTAATTCTTCAGTATTAAGGATTTTTACTTTAAAAGATTCAGCCCACTTTCCTCTTATTAACCATGATATCATTCACTCTTAATTTAATAATTTGTGATATTACAGGATTTCAAAATAATTTTCATTTTATTATATAATGTTATATAGCTTGAGAAAATTTATGTGATTAACTTTAATCTTTATTTACCAAAAGCTTTATTTCAGGAACTGTTTTTTGTTGCTATTGTTGTTATTGAACCTAGAATAAACCTCTACACTAAAAAGTGCAGTACAGTCAAAATTTAATTATATGAGAGTTGTAACTGGTTATTTTTCAGATTAATTGAAGTTTACTTTTAAGTATACATCTATCTATATCTATAGCCTGAATAATAATAATAATAGCCTAAATTATTACAAAGTAGCAATATCTTAACAAAAAAGTTAAAACTGTTTTCCATAATTATTAACTAATTCACAAATACACAATTTTTTATTAAAAAACAGATTGAATTTGTAAATGAACCTGAGTTTTATTTTATTATTATTATTATTATTATTATTATTTGAGTTGGAGTCTCACCCTGTCACCCAGACTGGAGTGCAGTGGCCGCTCCCGGCCACCGCAGCCTCGACCTGCTGGCTCCGCGATTCTTCCGCCTCAGCCTTCCAAGTAGCTGGAACTACAGGCGCGCGCTACCACACCCGGCTCATTTTTTATTTATTGTAGAGATGAGGTCTCCTCAAGTTGCCCAGGCGGTTCTCGAACCCGCGAACTCAGGCAATCCACTCACCTCAGCCTCCCAAAGCACAGGATTATAGGCTGAGCCACAGAGCCCGGCTGAGTTTTTTTTTTTTTAAACTTTTACTGTATGGGTTATTTTATAGGAATGTACTTAGTATCTCTCTTTTTTGATATAAAAAGATAACACACCTTGTAAAAACATAAATCTTCATGCACGTGATAAAAATAACATTGTTTATTTTCCTTGTCTATATATGAGTGATTGTGGTAGAAAGTTTGGAAAAAAAAAAAAAAAACAGAAAAAGTGGAATAAGGGGGGAAATCATGGTTATTTACTCACCGCTAAAAGTCACGCAGATATTTTTTCCATTCTTATACAAACGAATATTACATGGAGATATTTACATGTTGCTCAAAGAAAAGTCTTACACAAAGTAAATTTAGCAGAATTTATTTGAGCAAAGAATGATTCGTGAATAAGGCAGTCCCCGAACCAGGAAAGGTTGAGAGAAGCTCCATGGATTAAGACTTAAGGGCAGAAATAGGAAAGTGATGTGCAGAAAACAGAAATGAGGTACAGACACAGCCAAACTGGTTACAACTCAGCGCAGACCTTTTTTGAATATGGCATGAACAGTTGATCGCCTGTGATTGGTCAAAACTCGGTGATTGACAAGAGTAGGTTGCAGTCTGTTTACACATCCTGTTAGGTTACAGTTCACCATGTGCAGGGAAGCCTTAAGACCAAACTTAAAATATGTAAGGAGACAGCTTTGGGTTGCACTTAATTGAACAATATTCATACACAAATGTATGTATATTTTTACACTCAAATACCACAGTTACCTGGATGTAGAGCCAGGCTGGGCTCTGTGGCTCAGCCTGTAATGCCCGTGCCTTGGGAGGCTGGAGTGAGTGGATTGTCTGAGTCTGCGGATTCGAGACCCGACCGGGCAACTTGGTGAGCCCTCATCTCTACATTAAATTAAAAAAAAAAAAAAAAAGTATCCGGTCGTGGTAGCGCGCGCCTGTAGTTCCAGCTACTTGGAAGGCTGAGGTGGAAGGATCCCCGGAGCCCAACAGGTCGACGCTGGGGTGGCCGTGAGCGTGCCAAGGCACTCTAGCCTGGGCGACAGAGTGAGACTCCAACTAAAAAAAAAAAAAAAAAAGGCCTGAAGAGGAAAAATTAGAGTTCAAAAATAAATTGAACTAACCACTGATTTTCACGCTCCTATTTCTTTGCATAACTATTTTATAAAATAAGTCCTCTATCTTTTTTCACAATTTATTGCACTAAATTTTCCACTACCTTAAGTAAAAATCTATTTCCCTTGGACCTTAATTCATCTGTTCTAGCTACTTGATGGAAAAATGAAGGTCTATCGCCATGTTATGTGAAAGTATTTGAGCCAAATTTAACCAGAATCCCAAATGCCAGGCAGGTATAATACTAAATCTTGGCTATTGGACATACTTTGTAGTTTAGTGCTACAACAACCATTCCTAATCTTGCTAAGCTTCTCTGGAGGAATTTTCTGAATATGATCTGCTCTCTTTTTGCCACCAATCTTTGTGCTTATAAAAAGAGATAAAGCTGTTGCATTGTGCGTTCTTTAGCACACTTCTCTCTTTCATTAAAAATACACGAATATTCAAATTTCTTGAAAATAGTATAAGTTAGATAATTTATACAAGAGAACAGGAAAACCCAGAAGTAGCAGTATAGATAACAACAAAATATCCTATAGCTGTGAAATGATTTTAATAGTTTTACCATTTATTTGTAAATGCAACATGTTGTTGAAACAAACTGTGTGTTCACTTGAATTTGGAATGTTAATGCTTCAAAAACTAACATCCCAAAGCCTGACAGCATCTAAATAGAGCTTTGCTGGTATCTTAGCACATTTCCTAAAAAAAGGAAAAAAAATCTGAGTTAAGAGAACACAAACTATGGTACATTATGGTAAAATATATGTCTTATTGTAGAAAACATACATAGTAAAACAGAGTTGTTTTTGTTTGTTTTTCTCTCTAGAAAACAGAAGTACAAGCCTCTGTCACTTACCAGCTGTTTGTCATTGGGGATAATTATACAATTTCTTTGAGCTTCAATTTCCCCACTATAAAATAAGGTTAATAATATTTACTTCACATTCCTATTGGGAAGATTGTGTGAAATTAGTTAGCAAATGAAATAATTCATATGAGCCCCTACTGTGTGCCAGACACTTCCTGGATTCTGGGGACAGAGCAGGGCCAGTTTCTGCTCTCATAAACCAGCAGACCTTATAAATGGAATCTCTCAAAAGTGGTAATTATCATAATAATCATCCTTTTCCTGCCACTTAACACTTCCACTCTGTGGGAGCCTGGTTGATTAGAAGTAAACAACATAAAATAATAATACCTTTTCCGAATATATTTTTAGGAATACTAGCAATACCAAGCATTACCTAGGATAGATTGTGTTGAATGCACATATGTGATAACCTGTGCTTCATTGTGGCCAAATGTATTATGTCAGGCACTGTAGCTAGTAATTAGTGAACATGAAAAACCTTTTAAGTTTTTTAATGAGAAAAAAACATGCAAAATACTATATATGACCACTGAATAGGCCAAACAGATAAATATGATAATTGAAAGAATTATTTTTAAGAAATCCACTCCAGATTCTTTTTAATTAATTAATTAATGTTAGAGTTGAGTTTCACTGTGTTGCCCCAGGCTGGTGTGGAACTCCTGAGTTCCAGAACTCCTTCCACCTCAACCTCATGAGTAACTGGGACTCCAAGTTCACACAACCATGACTGACTCAGATTCTCTCTAGAGAGCTCACTTAATAATTTCTTTTTAAGTTTTGATGACCAGATGTCCTTCCACTTTTTATAAACATTTAGATATATTATTATACAAAAAAATTAATAAAACTTGGTTAATAAAGCAAAAATTGGGGAAAAAAAAAAACACAGTCATATGTATGGGGACATCATATTTCACATCTCGGGGTCATCATTCATTTTGTCTCTTTTTTTTTTTTGAGTTGGTGTCTCATTCTGTCATCCAGACTGGAGTGCAGTGGCCGCTCTGGCCACCACAGCCTCAATCTGCTGGGCTCCGACGATCCTTCCGCCTCAGCCTTCCGAGTAGCTGGAACTACAGGCGCGCACTACCACACCCGGCTAATTTTTTTGATTCATTGTAGAGATGAGGTCTCGCCAAGTTGCCCAGGCGGGTTTCGAACCTGCGGGCTCAGGCAATCCACTCACCTCAGCCTCCCACGGCACGGGATTACAGGCTGAGCCACCGAGCCCAGCTTCATTTTGTCTCTTGAAGGAATGATGCCACTTGGAGTTGTTGAAGTCATTGTGGCCTAGCGTATGTATCCAGTATCAATTCAGGAAATAGGCAAGTGTTGTCTACAGAGTTCTTCTATCCTCCTCCCCTCTCTCCTTTATTCTTTTCTTTTTTATTTTTTAGAGAATGTGCCCCTAGTGAGACAGCACCCCTCACCTTTGGTTTGGGCTATAAAACATGGGATTTGGAACTTTCCTGTCTTTCCCATAAGGGAGGGGAAAAGTGACTCCTGTAGCAGATCTCAAAGAGAAGCATTTAGATACTGGAACAGGAGAGGAGTAGATAAGATATTTTGGTTTATGTACCTTTCTGTTCCTCAGATGTGAATACAGAGACAGCTGCCTAATCTTCTTCCAAATATGGAATATCCCTTGCTGTCATAGTCTGCAAGACTTGAATGGGTGGTTTAGCAGCTTACACATTTCTTAGTTTTCCTAAGGTAGGTCTTTTGGTATTTATGGGTTTTATATTTGTTTGCTAGCTTGCTTTCTAATTGCTAAATTTAGAGACTCAGGGAAATCACTCTTACTTTCATTTTGTTTAGAATACCACTTACCTTGTAAAGCAAATGATATGGGTGCCCTATTGATATCCCTTTCTTACGACTTGAGACTCCCAGCTGCCAGTACCTGCATTTGTTTGCTTGTGGACCTCTTGCCAACAGAGCAGGGTTTGTGCTCCCATATGAAAGAGCAAAGGAATTAATGACTCCGTAAGCAACTCTCATCCAGAGACCAGAGAGAGCTTGTGTATAAATATCCAGCATTCTTGCCCTGGTGTAGGATAACTTTAAGGCCTGTGTTCCACCTTGGCTCCCAATATTACTCAGCAGAATCAAGCTCAAGTTAGCCACAATGTAAAATTGCTTAATGAGGAAAACTTCATGGACTGCCTTTCCTTCCCTACTAGTTGTTCTTGGGATCAGCTTACAGATAAACTACTCACACTCAAATCTTTGTCTCAGCTCTGCATCTGTGAAAAACCCATATAAATTAAACCACTCTGGCAGTATGTCCCCTTTTTGTGAATTTAGGTTTATTCTCCAGATTATCTCGTGTCACCTCACCCAGTGTGTTGCCCAGGCCAATCTCAAACTTCTGAGTACAAGCAATCCTTCCTCCAGGCTCCACTCACTGCACCCAGCTCTCCAGATTATCTTTCTTTTCATGGTTATCAGCCTACCAAGAATACTAGAATATTATGGTTATGGTTTTACGAGCCATAAAAGATTCTAACCTAAACAACTCTGAATAACTCAAAAAGCTTTCTTTTCAAATTATTTTGACTTGATTTCTATACTTCCCCACCAAATAAATATGTGATGGCCTCCAAAGAATACTCACTGCCCTATTTATCACTACAAACAGGTGACTCCTGTTGAGAAGCATTTTTGGATAAGAATTCATGTTTGATTATACATTTTATGTTTTAAACCAGTTTGGCTTTCAAAAGCTCGTGCTTCTAAGTGAAATATGCATTTTTAAAAATTACAAAATTTACTTCTTTATTACCCCAGCACTCAACCTCTGTAATCAATGGCCCATGACTATCAAAAATCTTTTCATAACAGCATTTGAAAAACAGAAATATAGAGAAGATGAACCAATTTCTAAAAGATGGCACCAAGAGGACTTTTATTCTGAAAGATGTCTGCCCTGTTCTTCAAGAGGTGCTGTTCCCTCATGTAATATTCTAAAACAACTAACTCTTCCATAAAGATAACAGAAGGATATTCTTTTTTCCCAGCCTCCCACCTCACGGTGGCACCATCTAGATTAGAATTACTTTCTTAAATTCTTACAACTAGACCAATATAACACTTTCAGAAGAAAAATTTTTAGGAAGTCACCACCTTTACAGTGGCTCAAAGATCAATTAACACTTTGGAAATAAGGTCATTGTTTATGTGTATTGGTAAATTGTTCTAGAGAACATGCATTTTTCCCTTCTCAGGAAAGTATATGACTAAGTTAGCATAATTAAATATTTAAAAAATCATTTTTAGCATGCTTCCAAGTATATATTATATGCCTTTAACCAGACAGATGTAAGAAATATTAAATACTATAGCAAGTAATATATATTTTATAAATGTGGATATATAAGTATAAATGTGTATGTATAAGTATAAATAAATATGTACTTTTTAAAGTCATGTATGGGCAAAAAAATTATATTTCACAATAAGTTTGATTGGCTCTTATGGTTTGCTTTGATGTGTTAATAAGAAACCTCTCACTCTGTAAGTGGCAAATTTATACCAAGGGGAAACAGAGAAAATTATCTGTCTGTATACCAGATACAACTATGTACAAACTATTCTAATGATTTTTCCTGATGCATCACCAAAAAAAAAAAAAAAAGCCCTGCAGTGTAGGTATATAACCCAATGGTTATGTAGTTATCTTCTTTTTTAGATATCTAATTGCTTGAAGTCTTCCTTTTTTGAAACTACCAACCATCTAACTTTGTTACTTCCCAGAGCATCACCAAAAAGAGAATATCCACAGTTTCTATTGAAGGATTTATTCCTGTCACAAGTCATTTTCCTTTCTTCCCATACTAACTGACTAGAGCTGCCTACTTGGTGAATTCCAAATGAGCTTCAGTCCAAGTGGCTGTCTCTCATAATGAGTTTTTTCAAAGAGAAATCAACATGCAGAGAAAACACACACACACGTTGACTTCCATGCAGTGACAAAACAAAGTGCTTGAGTCACTTATTTAAGAAACAGACCTCTGCAAACTGAATTGGGGTGTCTAATCCCATTATCACCAGCTTTCCCACACAGAGGCAGCATTACTGACCTATTTGCCACTGCTGAATAAATCCAGGGCCTGTGATTTTTTTTTTTTCTTTGTCAACCTCTAAATATTGGCATAAAAACAGAATAGACAGGGGATAGAATGAAGTCAGTATCAACATTTGTTTGCTCGTAAATATAAATTTGCTTTTGGCTATAATCATCTTTAGGTGAGCTTTTGTGACATTATCTGAGCTTTTTAAAAATAACAGAAACCTGACTATCACATATCTTTAAATTTTTTATTCTTTGATTAGTCTTGTTTTGTTTGTACTTTGCTGTGCAGATATGAAATTGGTCTTAAGGCAAATTAACTGGAGTGTGTGCAGGGCTGATTTAAAGAGGCCCATTACATTTGAGCCACTCTGAGATGAATAAGAAAAGTCACTGGCCTCTTATACTCTGGAGAAACAAACACGTACACAACTATGATTCATGTCTATCTGTGAGTTGTAGACAGAAGACAGAAGTATAAAGTGCTATAAGAGCCTGAGGCAGAGAGGAGGGAATTGTCTGCAAACAAGAAAACTACAATGAGTCGCTTTCTCTGAGGTCTCTTTCTTTACTCAAGTTCTACCTACGGGACTGCATCTCACTCAGTGGGAACAACCCAACTGAGCTGTTATAGCTATGGATCCATGATTTTAAACATTTCTTTCTCGGTAGGAAACAAAAATTCTGTGGATAGAATCAAAAGACGGTTCTTCTGCTGTGACCATCTAGAGCTTATCTCAACCATGGGCCTGAGAGTAGGTCACTAAAGTTAGAGAAGGCAACTGCAGTCCCTCCTAGATAACAGTGGAGTTGAATGCCACAGATGGCATCTGGGTTCTAAAATCTGATGCAGATTACTCAGTGGCAAGAATTTTAAATATATGCTGTCAGAAAGAATCCTACAAGGGGACAGTATGGCTAGTAAAGGAATTACAGTCAGTGTATAAGGAAACCTAGTCTGTGCCCTGTGCAATTCTAGCAAGCACCCTTTACGTGAACGAAAAGGTGACGTTTTTGCAATTGCACAGCACCAGCCTGCACATCCATGCAGCATTTGCATCTGAAAGTCTTTTCTCAATCTCTATCTTTTACATCAGAAAGAGATACCTCTTTTGCGTAACAAACAATATTTATAGCATGTGATTTTTTAAAATAACACACTTTATTTCCTACTATATATTTAAACTATTGTTTACATTTTACAAAACACCTTAATCCTTATAATTATCTTAGAAAGTAGATAGGGAGTTATTAGTCCATTGTCTATATATAGAACTGAGCTGTGAAAAGATTTAGTATTGGGACTTGGTTGAAACTTACATTAAGTAATTGAGTTAGAGCTGAATTGTCACAAAGCTTGATGACATTTGTCAGGGAGGTAGGTAATAAGCCTCTGTGGCTGGGACCAAATCTACTGGATCTGCTGTGTCCTACCTCTTGAGAACTTTCCAGTGAATAAAGAAATTGCTCTACTGGAATTGCCAGGCCCCATTTTTCCACTGAAGTTTATTCCTTTCTGATTTTAAACAGAAATACACTTTGTAAATAAGAAAATTTGGAATAATCTGGGCATCATAGAGAATGGTAAGCTAGTAACTAGTAAAAAAAAAAAAAGATTCTGTATTGTTTTTGTATGTGTTAATCCTTTAAAAGCCTCCTCCTCTAAAACATTTATATCCTGAATTTAAAATGTAAAAGATGCTTCAAATAAATCCTCACACTGATTTCCCACAAAAGGAAAGGAGTGCCGTAAATAACAAAAACAAAAGCTATAACCTGTGAGGCATGAGACACAGTTTTACTTTTGCTCTACTGATATTCAAGCAATAAGTGCTGAGCATCTTCTAGATTCCAGAAATTGTGCTAGATATCTGAAATAAACTTGTAGACTAGTAAACATTAAACACATAATTACACAAGTAATTATAATTGTGGGAAGTACTATAAAGAAAGAAAAGGTTTCTGTAAGTGTAAATGACAAGCAAGCAAATTAGTCTAGGGACTAGTAGGACCAGTGACGCTAGTCTAGATTCTTAACTGAGACCACAATGATAAGTAATAGTTATTAAAGAAAAGGAAAACAGATACTGTGTGGGGTGGCTAGTAAAAGCTGCTGAGAGCATGTTTCAGGCAAAGGGGGCAACATATGTGAAGATAATGTGTCCCATGATATATCTGAGAACTGACAAGATCAGTCAGGATGACTAAAGCAGTCTGAATGAGAGAGGGAGAGAGTTATGAGTTGATTTGAGACATTGGCAGGGGAAGATTATATACAGCTTTGTAGATTGTTTTACTTATGTATTGAGGCATAACAAACCCCAAAACTTAGAGACTTGAAACAACAATTTGTTGTTTTTCAGGATTATATATTATATAACTGTGCACTGGCTGGGTTCTGCTGGGTGATTTTTGTGCTACGCATGTCAGCTGGGTTACTTGGCTGCATTCAGCTATGAGCTCAGCTGGGGTTCTACTTATTTCTGTGATCTCATTTGAATGGCTGAAATCATTTGGAATTGACTCCTTCCATAATTCAGTAGCCTATCTGAGCTTCTTTAAGGTTGGGTAGATTCAAAGAGAGTTGGAGCTGATGGTACCAGACCTCTCTGACCTACCCTTAGAACTGGCACAGCCATTATATTAGTCAAGGCAAGTCACAAGTTCCAGTTCCAAGGAGAAATAGACTCCATCCCTTTTGGAAGCTGTGTCAAGTCTATAGAAAAGGAAAATAATTCGTTATGAAGTGGTATACCACATAGATAATTATAAAGGTTTTGAACTTGAGATTTTTATTATTTATTAGATGACTTGCATACCTGAGATGCCTTAGTTTTTGTAGTCCTCACAGAAGCATAATGAAATAAGCAATATTATCATGTCCTTCTTAAGTCAGATGGGTCATAAAACTATTAGGTGGCAGGGTCAGGTACAAAATGAACTCTAACTGGAGCCAGTCTGTTTTTTACCACTCTATTGCTGTGTGACCATTTTGCTGAATCTCAGCCATGTTTCAATGATAACATTCATGAGCATGACAAAAAATTATTAATACTGTAATTATCAAAACCATCATACATAAGTTTAAAGTATAAAAAAGTTTCCACCTTTTGTAAATTCATTTTAATTCACTCCTTGATATAGTTTATAAAATGAATTAATTAATAAATTATGAACAAAGGAGTTCATTAGCCCTAACTCACTAACCCCATCTGCTATTATTGTTAGAAGCTAATATTCCCAAAGTCCCACCAGACAAATGGAGAAACATTATCTGTGGCATTAGAGGCTCTTTCTCCAACCAGCTATCCTTGTCAATTACCCATTTGTTTCTAGAAATCTCAAAGACATGTCTCATGTGGTCTCATAAATAAAATCTTCCTGATACCACCTGGTGTTCACAATGTTCCTTCTCTCCTAGTGCAGCATGTTAGTGAGATTTCTTTCAAGATCATCCACTATATAGGAAGCTTTATTGTGTAGTAGATACTAATATGGGAAGATTGCTTCTCTTGTTTTGTGTTTAACTCTTTCAGGGATACTTCCTCCTGTTCTGCCTCATATCCTGGTAGTTAATAACTTGGAAAAGAAATACATAAGTCACATGGAGGACAGATCTGAATAACAGCTGCTAGGTAGACCTTAGAACTTTTTCTTTCCCTCTGTTGATTAGGGCTTGTTAATTTGAGCTTTTTTGACTCCAGCATTACTTAGGATAAACTTTCTCCCAGAAGGGTCATCACTCCCTTGTGCTGACCAGTCTGACAGACATGGTCAGATGTGTATAAGTACCAGAATTTGCAACTTAATTTAAACTTAAGCTGGTGTCCTCAACACATTATCAGGTCATGTAATGGTTACTTTTTTTTTTTTTTTTTGAGTTGGAGTCTCACTCTGTCACCCAGACTGGAGTGCAGTGGCTGCTCCTGGCCACCGCAGCCTCGACCTGCTGGGCTCCGGTGATCCTTCACCTCAGCCTTCCAAGTAGCTGGAACTACAGGTGCGTGCTACCACACCTGGATAATTTTTTGATTTATTGTACAGATGAGGTCTCACTAAGTTGCCCAGGTGGGTCTTGAACCTGCGGGCTCAGGCAATCCACTCATCTCAACCTCCCAAGGCACAGGATTACAGGCTGAGCCACTGAGCCCGGCTGTAATGGTTACTTTTATGTGTTAACTTTAGGGGCTAAATATACCCAGAGAGTGGGTGAAACATTTTTTTCTAGGTGTGTCTATGAAGCTGTTCCAAAAGAGATTAGTATTTGAATAGGTAGTGTGTAAAGAAGTCCATCTTCACCAATGTGGGAAGGTGTCATCCACTCTGTTGAGGGCCTGAATAGAACAAGATGGTGGAACAAGGGCAAATTCTCCCCCTTCCTAAGCTAGGGTATTCATCTCCTGCCCTTAGACATTGATACTCTTATTTCTCTTGCTTGAGAATTTGAAGCACAATGTATACCCTTAGTTCCCCTAGATCTCAGGTATTTGAATTCTAACTGAATTATGCCACTACCATTCTTGTTTCTGCAATTGCAGACAGAACATTATGGGACTTCTCAGGCTTCACAATTGCATGAGTTAATTGCACAATAAATCTATCTATCTATCTATCTATCTATCATCTATCTATCTATCTATCTATCATTTAACTATCTATCCATGCATCCATCTGTCATCATCTATCTGTATCCTATTGGCTCTGTTTTTCTGGATAACTCCAGCTAATATACATTATTAACATTTTCTGTGGAACCTAAATAAATTTTATATTCTAGCCTCATGTGACTTCACTGCAACATTGAGGTAATCATTATTTATCCACAGATTAAGAAATATTTTTACTTTATGGAAAGAAATAAATGGCTGGTGCTACATCTATACTATTAAATGATCATGCTAACCAAACAACCACTTGATAGATTAGCATTCTTACTTATCTCTGAGTTGTTTTGGAGTTTTAAAGGACACAGGTGTTTTCTCTGAAAGAAAATCGGCAGCTTGTTTCTACTTGCTGGGCTATGTGTCAGAATAGAATTGGCTGAGATAATAAATGTACTTTTAAAAGAAACTGTTGTGTTTATATACATTTGTATGTATGGTTGTCTCCAGCTTCATAGTCTTCCTGATATTAGCCCGTTTGACCTTCCAAGTGGTAGAATGCCTTCAGCCTGCCAGAGGAAATATGAGGAAAGGAATTGTGTTATTCAATTAAGAAACTTCTCAGAGAAATATCCATTTTTAAACAGAAAGAGGTTTTTTTCTGAAAATGAATTTCCTGAAACTCAAGTATTCTTTTATTTTTCAAAAAGGAAAGCAGCTTTTGCCACTTCCAAATACTATTCAAGTACACAATAAGAATGAGAATGTTATATGGAAAGCAGGCTGATGGCAGTGATAGCTTTGTTTGAATGAGTCATACATTAATTATGACAAAAGTTTAACTTTCCAGGAGACAAGTTGCAAAGATTGGTTTTGTGCTCTAAATTATTCCCAAATGTAGTGGCCTAAAACAACATGATTTATTGATTCTCATGATTCACTGGACTGACTAGACTCATGGGCCAGTGATCTACTTCTCATGTTGTGGGTTGAGGTCATGCATACACTGGACAATCCATGGGGGCTTCACATCCTCTAGTCTGTCTCCAAATAGCCTGTCATCAATCTAGGATGAACTTCTTTATACCCTGGTGGCTGAACTTCAAGAACCAAAAATATGAGCTACAGGCCTTTTTAAGGCTTAGACTTGGCACTGGCACATTATTTTGACCTTATTCTTTCAGTTAAAGCAAGTTACCAGCTTAGCTCAGACCTCAAGGGGAGAGGACTCAGCCTCCATCTCTTGAAAGCAGAAATGGTAAAGAATTTGGAACCACTTTTAATTCACCACAGATATATTGATTCATTCTGAGTCTACTGTATACCTGTCACTGTCTTCATTGCTATGAGGAATAGACTCTCAGAAGTATCTTTCACTTTCTTTCAGTTCCATTACTGACAAGCTGCAATCTTAGCCAAGCTTCTTTTCATCTCCATGATTTACTCTAATACTAATAATGCTGATGATAATAGTTGCTGTCTTTGTAATTAAGTCATTTAATTTTGTCAATTGTGATGTTAATATAGGTCAAGTGCTTTGAATGAGTTAATGTGTGTAAAGAACAAAGAACTGAGCCAGGAACATAACAATTTATAAGCTAGTTGTTATTATTTTTATTGCTTGCTAATGAGGAAAGTGGGGGAGCAGTAGAATGGTGGGGGATGTTGTGACTTGGCCATTCAGTTTAGTGGCAGATCTTTTTTTAGCAGCACAAGATAAAGTTGCCTTATAATGTATTTTCTTATAAAATCAGGCAAAGGACTGACTTTTTAATAAATTACCTGGGAACACTTTGCAAGCTGATTACATAGGTTACATATATTTTTAAAGCTAACTCTAATCCAATTACTGTCATGGCTTTTCATAATTGAACACTTCCTCACCTTCTCAAGCCTTCTTTTATTTCTCCTCTGCCAAATCCCACATTCTAACCATATCAGATCACTCACAGTTCCCACATTTGATATGCTGTTTCATACCTCTGTGCCTTTCACACACTGTTCCCAGTTCTGGAATGCAAGAATACAGCAAAAAAGCTGTTAGAATTTATGCATATATATTTTCTTTTCCCTAGGATTAAAAAAAGATATTTATGGCCACTAATAATCTATTTCTTTAAAACCCAGCTTTATCTGCTTTCTACTTCTTTGATGTTTTCTTTCTTGACATCCCTTCCCAACCTGGATCTACTTGAGTCCTTTTTTCCCATAAAACACGTGATTACTTCATTTTTGACTTTATTATACTTTTGCTTATCAATTACTTATCCATTTCTATAACCTCTCTAAACTGGAGAACAAGAAATACATCTTTTTCTTCTAAATTCTCAAAACCTAGCTGTGTCATCACATGTGTAGTTACCCGAGTTGGACTTCTTTCCTTTGCTTCTTACTTTTAATTTTTTTAGAGATGGAGTCTTTGTCTCCGAGACTGGAGTACACTGGCACAATCACAGTTCACTGCAGTCCCAAACTCCTGAACTTAAGTGATTCTCCTGCTCCAGTCTCCCAAGTAACTGAGACTACAGGCATGCACCATCATGCTTGCTTACCTTTTTATTTATTTGGTGACTGGATCTCTTGTATGTCACTCAGACCTGTCTTGAACTTCTGGCCTCAAACTCCTGGGCTCAAGTGATCCTCCCTCCTCACCTCTTGAGTAGCTGGGATTACAGACATGACACACCAAGCCTGGCTTCTGAGTTAAGATTCTTAATATGTATTTTACAATTACAAATGTTTACAAAGGAAAAAAGAACAGAAAATTTATTTATTTTTGCATGTGTTATACATCTTTTGAGATTGCTGTTACAAGCTAGAGTCTTTTAAAAATACCAACATTGGCATTTTAAGCCATTTAATAATCCAGCAAAAGTACTATTAGAATTTATGCATACATATTTTATTTTCCCTTGGATTAAAAAACAAACGTATTTAGGGGCAGAAAATTCCCAGTAATTTTCATGTAATATAGCTTAGAGTCATATCAACAAGCTAATAATGTTGGATAAATACTTTATTCATTAGAGATATGAGCAGATGTTCAAGACAGTCAAAAGTTAAGGGAGTTTTTTCTGCTTCTATGAGAGTGACTATTTTAGATACCTCATATAAGTGAAGTCATGCAATATTTATTCTTTTGTTACTAACTTATTTCACTGAGTATATCTCGTAGGCTCATCCATGCTGTAGCAAATGTCAAGATTTCCTTCTTTTTAAATGTTGAATAATATTCCGTTGCACAAATATAGTTGTCCCTGGGTATCCACAGGGGATTGAGTCTAGGACTCACCATGGAACCAAAATGCACATCCCAAAGATGGCCCTGTAGAACCCGCCTATATAAAATGTCAGTACTTTGTAGCTTCAGGTCTACATCCTGAAATACTATATTTTCATTCTACAATTGATTGACTCAGTGGATACAATATCTGAAGATATGGACAGATAACTGTATACCATATTTTCTTTATTCATTCATCTGTCAATGAACAGTTGGGTTATTTTTACATCTCAGTTATTATGAATAGTGCTGCAGTAAACATGAAGGTTCAGATATCTTTTCAAGATCCTGATTTCAACTCTTTTGAATATATTCCCAGAAATGGGGATTGCTGGATCATATAGTAGTTCTCTTTTTAGTTTTTTGAGGAAATTCAATACTGTTTTTTATAGTGGATATAGCATTCTAAATTCTTACCAACAGTATATAAGGGTTTCAATTTCTTTACATCTTCACCAACATCTTTTTTGGGGTTTTTTTCCTGATAATAGCCATTTTAACAGGTATAAAATGATATTTCATTGTGGTTTTAATTTTAATTTTCCTAATTCTAAGTTATGCTGAACATTTTTTTACATACCTAGTGGCCATTTGTATGTCTCCTTTAGGTTAATGTTTATTCAAGTCCTTTGCCCATTTTTGTTAGGTTTTGTTATTGTTTTTGTTTTACTCTTGGGTTGTAGGAGATTCCTATTTGTATTGGACATTAACCCCTTATCAGATAGAAAATTACCAGGGTCTAGGGGAAGAAGAAATTGGGAATTTTTTTAATGGTTTAATATTTCTGTTATGCAAGATAAGTTGCTGTATAGTATAGTATCTATAATTAGCAATATAGTATTGTGTACTTTAAAGTATGCTTAGAGGATAGATCTCTTTTTTATCTTATTATTTATTTACTTATTTTAAAGAAGTGAGGTACAATTCAGGATTAGGTAGGTAAGTGGCCATCATACAGGTAAAGTTGGGCCTCCCGTTGGTCCCTCTTCACCTGGTTTGAGATCAGGTATGCTTGTTAATGTTATGTGACCCTCCTCTACCCCATCCCCTTCCCCAGCAGTTTCCTACTACTACCTATCTTTTTCTTATAGTAGTATGATAAATGTTCAGGGTCCACTTAGGAGTGAGAGCATGTGATACTCTGTTCTTTGTTTCTGTGATAGACCACTGAGTATTACAGACTCTAAATTCACCTAAGTTGCATCAAAGTCCATAATTTTGTCCTTTATGGCTGCAAATTAGTAAATCATATATATGTGCCACATTTTTTTAACCAGTCCACTTTCTTTTTTCTTTATTTATTTTGTTTTGAGTCAGAGTCTCACTCTGTTGCCGAGGCTGGAATGCAGTGACACTTTCACAGTCACTGCAGTCTCAACCTGCTGAGCTCAGTTGACCCTTCTGCCTCAACCTTCCAAATAGCTGGAACTACAGGTGTGAGCCACCATGTCCGGTTTATTTTTATTTTTTATTTTATTGTAGAAATGAGGACTTGCCAAGTTGCCCAGGCTGGTCTTGAATCCCTGGACTCAGGCAATCCTCTTGTCTCTGCCTCCCAAAGTGCTAGGATTGCAGGCATGAGCCACTGTACCCTGCCAACCAAGTCCACTTTCAATGGGCAGCACAGTTGGTTCCATGCTTTTGCTATTGCAAATAATGCTGCAGTAAACACATGTGTACAGGTATCTTTTTTATAGAATGTTTTGAATCCCTCTAGGTATCTTCCCAAAAAGGGGATTGCTGAGTCATATGAAAGGTCGATTTTTAGAGCTTTTAGGTATCGCTATAGTGTTTTCCATAGAGTTTGTACTAGTTTACACTCCCACCAATGGCATAGAAATGTTCTCTTTTCCCTGAATCCTCTCCAATATCTGTTGTTTTTTGAGTTACTGATGATGGCCATCATGACTTGAGTTAGGTGGTATCTCAGTGTGGTTCTAATTTGCACTTATTTGATAATTAGTGAGGCTGAGTATTTTTCCTTTTCTTCTTTTTTTGACTTGGAGTCTCACTCTGTCACCCAGACTGGAGTGCATGGCCACTTCCGGCCACCGCAGCCTCCACCTGCTGGGCTCCGACAATCCTTCCGCCTCAGCCTTCCAAGTAGCTGGAACTGCAGGCGCATGCTACCACACCCGGCTAATTTTTTGATTTATTGTAGAGATGAGGTCTCACCAAGTTGCCCAGGCGGGTCTCGAACCCGCAGGCTCAGGCAATCCACTCACATCAGCCTCCCAAGGCGCGGGATTACAGGCTGAGCCACCGAGCCTGGCTGTATTTTTCACGTATCTGTTTGCTGCCAATATGTCTTCTTTTGAGAAGTGTCTATTCATGTCTTTTGCCCACTTTTTAATGGGGATGTTTGTTTTTTCCTCTCGGCACGTTTGAGTTCCTTGTAGATCCTGGATGTTAGACTTTTGTCAGATATACAGTTGGCAAATATTTTTTCCATTCTGTGGGCTGTCTCCCTGCTATTTTGATGGTTTCTTATACTTCGCAGAAGCTTTTCAATTTGATGAGGTTCCACTTGTCTATCTTATCTCTTACGGTGTGGGCTATTGGTGTTTTAATCAGGAATCGGTGCCTATTCCAATTTCCACAAAGACATCTCCTGCGTTTTCTGATTCTTATAGTTTGAGATCTCATGTTTAGGTCTTTGATCCATTTAGAGTTGATTTTTGTGTATGGTGATGGGTAGATGTCCTGTTTCAGTCTTCTGCATGCGGTCAAGCAGTTTTCCCAACATTATTTACTAAATAGATTCTCCTCTTCCCTGTGGTTGCTGGTGGAGGCTTTGTCAAAGATGAGTTGGTTGACAAATTAGGGTTTTGCTTCTGGAATTTCTATCCTGTTCCATTGGTCTATACGCCTGTTTAAGAGGATATATCTCATGTAAATTTTTTTTACCTGAAAATAAACAAACAGAAAATCCATAGAACAACACAAGGATATTTTTGGAGGTATAAATATGCTTAAAACCTTGTTTGTGGTGAGGTTATCATAGGTATATGTACAAACTCATCAAAAAGTATCAATAATTGTGTGCATTTTCTGGATCAATTATACCTCAATAAAACTAAAGGTTAAAAATTAAAAACTGAAGTCAGGGAGATGTTGGTTACCAATGGCATGCCTTTTGCTAAAGCACTCCTTGGTTGTGTCATGAAAAATTGAACCATGTATTGACATCTATTGAGAACAAGGTTATATTAATCTAACAAAAGTACTGGCAACTCTACTTATTAAAAAGTACAAGAACTTCTTTTCCACCATGTTGTACTCTGACACATCAACCAAAACCATTATTGCGACTTCTGCCTAGGCTTTCACAGCTCTTTGCAATCTGTTTCCTTATGTCTCAAACCAATAGGACTTATGTAGGCTGATCATAGACACCACTTTAAGGCTGCTAAATTTCTCCATAGTGACCTCACCCTAAAGCAAGAAGTATATACAGTGTAGAGGGTCATGTTGCTATTAGTTAATCTAAGATTTTGGCAAATGGACCCCCGAGCACTAGTTAGTTGAGAGTTTCCATTGGAACACTAGCTGTGGGTTTGAGTCCAGGTTATGCCACAAAGAGGTAATGTTACTTCTGAGAAGTCTTAAAGTGTCTATCTCCTCACACGCATAAGGTGGGTAAAAAAAAATCTAAAGAAAGAACCTAAGGAATTATTGGACAACAAAATAAATTCTTTCATATAAAATTCTTGGATTGTCTTTATTTTATTTATTTATTTTTTTGAGTTGGAGTCTCACTCTGTCGCCCAGACTGGAGTGAAGTGGCCGCTTCCGTACACTGCAGCCTCGACCTGCTGGACTCCGATGATCCTTCTGCCTCAGCCTTCCAAGTAGCTGGAATTACAGGCATGTGCTACCACGCCCGGCTGATTTTTTGATTTATTGTAGAGATGAGGTTTCGCTGCCCAGGCGGGTCTCGAACCCGCGGGTTCAGGCAATCCACTCACCTCAGCCTCCCAAAGGCGCGGGATTACAGGCTGAGCCACCGAGCCCGGCAATTGTCTTTATTTTAATGATGAAAAAACAGACTCACAGTCAATTAGCTTATTTAAAATAATACCATTACAAATCAACATGGTCAGGACTTAAATCAACATAATACTGTGCTTGGCACATAGTAAGTATTAATGTTTAAGAAAATTATTGCTATTGTAGATATATGTTTATATCTTTAAAAAACACTATTAAGCCTGAATTGACATTTAATATTGTCTAGGAAAACTCTCACATTTATAACTAGTTAAAATAACAAACAAACTTTAGTGATAGTAGAAATATGTGAAGGCTGAGCTAAAGTTATTAAATTTTATATATAATGGTACTTTAATTGCTATTATAAAACAAGTGAGAGTGACCTGATTTTTCTCCATGTAATTGATCTTCCTTATATGCTAATGCTCTGTTTATTACTTTCTATTCTGACAGAGATACATACCCTTCACAAATTCTTTCCTTCATATTAATCTGACCTAACTCCTGCACTTTCTATTCAAGTTACTTGAATTGTGACATTTCTCTACAGAAATCAAAATGTGGCCGGGCTCGGTGGCTCAGCCTATAATCCCGCGCCTTGGGAGGCTGAGGTGAGTGGATTGTCTGAGCCCGAGGGTTCGAGGCCCGCCTGGGCAACTTGGCGAGACCTCATCTCTAAAATAAATTTTTTAAAAAATCAACCAGGTGTGGTAGCACGTGCCTATAATTCCTGCACTCGGAAGGCTGAGGCGGAAGGATCGCCGGAGCCCAGCAGGTTGAAGCTGCAGTGGCTGGGAGTGTGCCACTGTACTCCAGTCTGGGCGACAGAGTGAGACTCCAACTCAAAAAAAGAAAGAAAGAAAAATGTGAATTTGAAAGATACTACACTAACCTAGAATCCTTTATAGATATCTTAGGATAAATTCTCAGGTCATATAGTCTGTTACCTGACTGCAAAAATTCCCTGCATATTATTCATTCATGGGACTAACCACATATTAAATTGAGGTAATGTGTATCAGTTTAGTAGTAAACTATGTTATGAAGGTTGTTTGAAAATCAATACATATGATAATTAAAGGAACATAAATCATTTTACAAATTGTATTAAATCCTTTTTGGTAGAAGGTGAAAATATAGAAGTCTCATATTTGGAAGATTTAAAATGATGTTGGAGAAGAAACATTCCTAACAAGAATTAATATTAAAAAGATTCTTTATAGAGTGAACTTTGAATTATGGGCTGTCTTTAGGCCATATACTTCTATAAAGTGTTTTTGTTTGTTAAGAGTTAACTTTGATTTGGTCTGTATTTCCAAGTTGACATAGAAAAAACTATCTTTAAAATCATTTTTGTCTGTCTATCTATTTATCATCTATCTATCTATCTATCTATCCATCTATCCATCTGTCTATCTATCTATCTATCATCTATCCATCCATCCATCTATCTATCCATCTATCTATTTATTGAGATAAGGTCTCACTATGTTGCCTAGGCTGGTCTCAAACTCCTGGACTCAAATAATCCTCCTGTCTTGGTCTCCCAAAGTGTTGGGATTACATGTGTGAGCCACCACATCAGGCCTAGGAAAAACAATTTTAACCTTGAATTTGATCTTTAACCTTATTACCTCAATTGAATATTCCATCCCTCATATCTTGTTAAAACAGGTCATATATTCCTAGTTGATTCCAAAAGGCAAAAATTTTGTCATTTGACAAATTTGAGCATCTATCATTTACTAGGCATTAAACTGAAGGAATTGGACACTGAACCCAACCTCAGAATGATAGCTGGCTATGGCAAAGATTGGGAAACTTTTCCTTAAAGTACAGAATAGTAAATATTATAGGCTTTCAGACCATATTGTCTTTTGTTGCAACTACTCAGTTCTGCTACTGTATCAGAAAAGCAGCCATACATAATACTTATACCAGTGAGCATTGTATTTCAATAAAATTTGATTTATAAAATAGGCAGTGGGCCAGTGGACCACAGTTTGCTGATTTAAAGTGAAGCAGATACACCAACTGACAATCACAATACAGTAATTGCTAAAACAGAGGTAGACATGGAGTACCTCAGGAGCACAGATGAAGGGCATCTAAATTCTGCCTTTGTAGATGTGTTTGTACAGAATCTATAGTTAGTGCAGAGAAGGGAAGAAGTGAGACGATCAAGCAAAACTTTCCAGAGAAGATTATGTCTAAGTTTTATCTTAGAATATGGAGCAATTCACAAGGAGGCCATGCTAAACTCTAGTCCAAGTTAAGAAGAGAGACTATTGTAAATCTTGTCACCTTAAAAAAACCAATGTTTCCAATCTATGTGGAATGGGATTCCTCAATAAGTTAGTAGACATTCCTGAATAAAGAAGTTACCTGGTTGAAAATAAGTTTGAAAAATACTCCTTTCCCTATCCTGTTAGCTTTGTTAGTGTTTTTTGTTTATTTGCAAACAAAGACTTCAACAAGTCCTGAAGTAAAGAAGATTTTCAAATTTCTTTAATGCAGAGGGGTTTAGAGGTTTCAAACAAAACAAATAGTAAACTCACTTGATGAATTAGGAAAATTATGAAATTATACACTCAGATAATATTACTTTCCTAAGGATGTTTGTTTGTCACAAAGACCAGGAGTACTACTGACATGTCATATGAAGACATGAGAGATACCAAACAATCTGCAGTACGTAGGACAGCCCTGTACAGTGAAGATGTATGCAGTCCCAAATGCCAATAGAGTCCCATGGAGAAAAACATCACTGAAGAACAAGACTTAGCCTATGGGGCTGCGGGATCACCTCTCAAGTTACAAAATAAAATTGGTGCAAAATCTTATCGGCAGATTATGATTAGTAGAGCCATTGCATATTTAAAAGATCATATGTTCTTTTTTCAGTTTTAACAATCAGATGTCATTTGTTTAATTCTGTAAAAACCTTTGAGATTTCAGTTTTGATACAGGCATAGCCTATTGTTTAACTTACACAGCAAATATCAGGTACAATGTGATCTTTTGAATGAGATGCAGTGATAGATACTATTACGCATTCCAGAGCAATTCAACTAAGTGCGTGATTAGCGTCTCATCTCCTGATGGCCATTTTGACAGAAGCATCAGAGTAACCCGAGTTCTGATTTTGAAAGTAGCCCTTCAGTGGGTTTTTTAAAAGGCTACTCAACAACCTTTTGTAAAAAGGCTCTGTCAGTAAATAACTTTCTTTTCTGAATTCTTCTTGAATAAATAGCCTCAAGGAAATATTCCTGTGGTTCCTGAGAAATAAAAGCAGAAGATCTTTTATACACACCAGGGTAACTGTAAATATGGAATTTTTTTTCAATATAAGAAGTTGTCTTTCCTGTGGTCTGATGCAGCTCCTGTCAGGGCAAAGTCAGTGATACCCCGAGAGGGGGTCAGCTGAATTTCAGCCCCCACTCAGCGTCCAAGCAGATGCCTTTTCACAGTATGCAAACTGTATAACCATATGTAGTAAATCTGGGTCAGAACCACTGTTGCCTCACTGCATTTGGCTTTATTACATATATTTCTTCAATTTGCATGTTTTAAGGACCTACTACATGGTATACTCTATGTTACATATAGCATGACACAAGCTAAATTAGAGGTTCCTAACTGAGTGCTTACCCTTCAGCGGCCCCTTGCTAAGTGCTTCATATTTATTAAAAATAGCAACAGCTCCATGAGCTAAGTTTTATTGTTTTAATTTTCGGGCTTAGAAAGCTTTCCGGCTTTAAATCACTTGCTCATAGTTACACAGCTTGGAGGTGGAGATGCTGGGATTTAAAACTTTTAAAAATCTGATTCTAAGGCTCCTGTTATTATTTACTACAAAGTTCAGTTTTTGTTGAATGTATATATTCGTGAGAGTAGACAAATATACCAACACATGGTTATGATACAAGTGTAGGTACTATTCAGATAGCATACCTACTTAGATATAGAGAGAAAGTTGTCAGGGGCCATTTCCCAGAAGAGATTGTCCTTGAATCGTAAAGAAGTTTCTATAAACGTGGAAATGTAAAGACTGAGAAGCTGCGATGTAAGTTGAAAAGCTTGACTGTACTTCAGAAAACAAGGTGAAATAGGTTTGTGAATTTTAGTGATTATTTTAAATTATTATGTACCAAGTGAAAATAATTGACTGGTAAGGCTGTCAACCTTGCTGCACATTAAAATCATCTGGGTAGATGTTAAAACATACATTAACAGCATGAATGAACTTTGAAGACATTATGCTGAATGAAATGAGCCCGGCTAAGTATAGGATTCTTCTTCTAAAGGTATCAAGTAGAGTCAAATTCATAAAAACAGAAAGTAGTGGTTGCCAAGGGCTGAGAGAACAGGGGAATAAGGAATTATTCTTTAATGGACACAGAGTTTCAGTTAGAGATGAAAAATTTCGGAGATAGATAGTGGTGATGGTTGCACAATAATGTGAATATACTTAATGCCACTGAGCTATACATTTAATAGTGGTTAAGATGGTTAAATGTTATGTTATATATATTTTACCACAATTTAAAAAAATACATTGATTTCTTAGAACCCACCTCATGAACTCTTGAATCAGACCTTCTAATGACTTTAAGGTTTGGAAACAACTGGTCTGGAGCATTTTGATCAGGGATCTAGTATAAGAATCTGCTGATTTGAATTATATTATAATGAAATCTGTCAGTTTGCAGCTGTATATAGCAGAGTTTTAGAAATGGTTTTAAAGACAACAGTTCTAGACTTTTTGTTTCTTTTATAAATAACTTGATCACTGATATTTGTATAGTGCTTTCATTTGAAAGCAATTTCAGACATATTATCATGTCATTTTATGGCAGCTGTCTGGCATTGCTTTGACCAGACTTATTTTGTCTATGTTAGAGATGAAAACGTTGGGTTTCAGTGAGGTAGAGTGACTTGCCTATCTAGTATTACATATGCTAGCTATGGTTGTGATAATAAGGAAGATGCCAAACTGATGGGAATGTAACTCTTGTCCAAATGAGAATTGCAGAAATAATGGAGAGATTTCATAGATTTATTTTTTTAATCATTTAAAAATTGTTAAATGTGCTACCATTGTTAAATCAATCGAGCTGGGACTTATTGAATGGAGAGATGTGAGAGAATAAACCTGAGTTTACATGAGACATGAGAAAAGGCATAAAACTTAAAGCTTAAGGTACGAAAGAGCAGTATTTGGCTGTAAAAGTCAGTAAGGGCAACAGAGAAGAGGATGAGGAGTAAAGATTATAACAGGATCATCTTTTTTTTTTTTTGAGTTGGAGTCTCACTCTGTCGCCCAGACTGGAGTGCAGCGGCCGCTCCCGGCCACCGCAGCCTCGACCTGCTGGGCTCCGGTGATCCTTCCACCTCAGCCTTCCATGTAGCTGGAACTATAGGCATGCGCTACCACACCCGGCTAGTTTTTTGATTTATGGTAGAGATGAGGTCTCACCAAGTTGCCCAGGCGGGTCTTGAACCTGCAGGCTCAGGCAATTCACTCACCTCAGCCTCCCAAGGCGCGGGATTACAGGCTGATCCACTGAGCCCGGCAACAGGATCATCTTTAGAGCCTTCTCTCTAAGCCTTGTAGTTTCTTCTGGGTGTGCCCCTCCCTTTGGTGAGGAGCCAAGAGGATGTGCCTTGCCTGACCTCTTAGACCAAGAATCAAGACCTTGGAGTTTTTTATTCAAATGACCCTGAGGTTCCTTCTAGAATTTGCATAGGCCTATTTTCTAGACTTTTTCTTCTTGCCCTATCATTATGCCCACTCCTATGTCTAAGCATTGGTCAAACAGTACCTGTGTGCTTGGAGGAAACTAGCTGTGGTAGAGAAAGCTTGGACGCCCCTGAAACCAGAGTCCTGGAAATATTAGAGATGGATCTGGAGTACAGTTTCAAACATAAATCATTGAAATATTTTCCTTATATTATTCTCTTTTTTCCTCTTCCAAGTAGGTTGGTAGGCTCTTCTGTTCCTTGGTCTTAGAATCTTTGGCCAATACTAGAAGTTTCTAGAAGGTAAGACTCTCCCTATCTATTTTGGAACCTAAATTCATTTGAAGAGATTACCAAGAATGTCTGGAGTCAAAAGAAGAAAGTGTAAGGTGGTAACTTCTTGTGGTTTTAATTTGCATAACCCTCATAATTAGTATTGAGCACTTTTTCATATGTTTGCTGGCAATGAATATATCTTCTTCTGACAGTTGTCTGTTCATGTCATTTGCCTACTTTTTAATGGGATTATTTGCTTTTTTTATTGCTTGTGGAGAAAAGGGAATGCTTTTCCACATGATCCTGGCACAAGAGCAGACAAGTAGAACAATGGAATGAAATAAGGAATCTAGAAATAAACCCAGATATCTACAGCCAACTGATCTTTGACAAAGCAAACAAAAACACACTGGGGAAAGGACTCCCTACTCAACAAATGGTGCTGGGAAAATTGGAAAGCTACATGCGGAAAAATGAAACTCGATCCCTATCTCTCCGCATATACAAAAAATTAACTTAAGGCCGGGCTCGGTGGCTCAGCCTGTAATCTCACGCTTTGGGAGGCCGAGGTGAGTGAATTGCCTGAGCCAGTGGGTTCGTGACCCACCTGGGCAACTTGGTGAGACTTATCTCTACAATAAATCAAAATTAGCCGGGCGTGGTAGCGCGCGCCTGTAATTCTGGGTACTCGGAAGGCTGAGGCGGAAGGATCACCGGAGCCCAGCCGGTCAAGGCTACGGTGGCCGGGAGTGGCCACTGCACTCCAGTCTGGGCGACAGAGTGAGACTCCAACTAAAAACAACAGCAACAAACAACCCAAAACAGAACATAAATGCCGGCCAGGTTGTGGAGAAAAGGGAATGCTTATACACTGTTGGTAGTACAACCTCTATGGAAAGTGATATGAAGATTTCTCAAGCAACCAAAAGTAGATCTACCATTTGATACAGTAATCCTACTACTGGGTGTCTACCCCAAAGAGCAGAGATTGTTATATGAAAAAGACACCTATACTTGAATGTTCATCGTAGTACAATTCACAATAGCAAAGATGTGGAATCAGCCTGGATGCCCACCAGCCAACCCTTATCAAAAAGAATGAAATAATGTTTTTGGCAGGAACTTGGACGGAAATGGAAAACTCCATCCTAAGTGAACTAACTCAGGAACAGGAAAGCAGACACTACTTGTTCTCACTTATAAGTGAACGCTAAACTAAGATATGCAAAAGCATAGAGAGTGGTATAATGAACACCAAAGACTCAGAATGGGGAGGGAGTGAAAGGGTAGAGGAACAAAACAAATCACCTACTGGGTACAATGTGTGGGGTTGGTAGGTATACTTAAAGCCCAGACTAAAGATGATATGTACCCCACAAAGCTATTTAAATAAATAGAAAAGCAATTTTAAAGCATCAAAAATATAAATAAAAATAAAATGAATAATTGGATATATCCAGCAGTCTTGAGTCTAAACTGAGATTCATATCTGACACACTAGAAATTTGTTTTGATTACTGAAGTTCTCCTGCAATAATAGCATTAAGGACAATTTGTTATACCATACTGTAATTGTGGTGGCTCCTGATGATTATTGAGCATGTACCATGTGCAAGGTACCTTCATCATGATTTAAATCTACTATTTTTACTATGTTCATCACAACTCCATTTGGAAGGTGATATCATCCTCTTTTTTTTTGAAGGTAAAGAATCTGAGACCCAGAGAAATTAAATAACTTGTCAAAGACACGAGTAATGATTAGTAGCAGAGCCTAATTCAACCTGATTCCCTTGGATTCCAAGGCCCATATAATTACCCAATATATAATTCTCCAGTATGAGGAACTTAAACTTTATCATATACATGATAAAAGTACTCTAGAGTGGTTTGCTTTATTCTCCTAATCTGATAAGATAATAGACAGTTATTAAATGGTTAGGGCCATTGTGTGATAAGGGTTAAACATCACTAACTGAAAACAAATCTGCCAGAGATGTGTAAAATAGATTGGAGTGGGTTGTAGAACAAGAGACTCAGGAAGGAAGACCAGTTAAAAGATTATTGCCTAACAGACTAAACCAGGATCAGTGTCAAATCATCCAGTTAAGGAAGAAAAGTATGTCTGGTGCAGAAAATTTTTGATGAGCTCACTAAGGGGAATAATTAGATATGTATAAGGTGAAAACCCTTTACTTTAATCCTTCATAAATACAAATTGATTTCATTGATAAATCAGAGATTTCACTTTTATTCTGTAGGAAGTCACTGGCACATAAATAAACAATACATGTCAACATTGGTCACATTAAATTTGATATAGAGGTGAATTTCTTTTCTGTTCTTTTTTTCTTTTTTTTGAGTTGGAATCTCACTCTGTCACCCAGACTGGAGTGCAGTGGCCGCTCCCAGTCACCGCAGCCTCGACCTGCTGGGCTCTGGCGATCCTTCCGTCTCAGCCTTCCAAGTAGCTGGAACTAGAGGCGCGCACTACCACGCCCGGCTAATTTTTTGATTTATTGTAGAGATGAGGTCTCGCCAAGTTGCCTAGGCGGCTCTCGAACCCGCGGGCTCAGGCAATCCACTCACCTCAGCCTCTCAAAGGCACGGGATTACAGGCTGAGCCACTGAGTCCGACTGAGGTGAATTTCTTATGATGAAATTAAAAGCCTGCTGTTCTCCAAATACTACCCAAAGATAATTAATATAACTCTGTATGCTTTGTTCTAGGTAAAGGACATTGCTGAACTATATCCAGCTTCTGTTTTTTCAGATATTTTGCCTTATAAATATGGGTCTACATCTGATACTCTTTTGTTACATTTTAAAACTGTAACCTTTTGATACTATCAAATGCTTTATTACTAAGTAGGTTAAAGCAATTTGCTTGTTCATTATTAAAAATTTGTAAACTGTTTTTATAGGTTCCTTTGAGCACTGGGAGTCATCTTTGTCTCCTCTCTTTTCTTTCACCCTACAACTCATCTACCAGAAAACCATGCTGCTTCTACTTTCAAAATAAAAGAGCCCAACCACTCCCCACTACCTCATTGCTTCCGCTTTGTCCAACCCTCCATCCTCTGTCATTCAGTCAACTTTTATCTCGTCTACCAGCTTCTCCTTTTGCCTCTTTACAGTTTATCCTCCACTGAGCTGACAGAAGGATCTTTTTCATGTGTAAGATTAAGTCACACCTGGATCCAAGACCTTGCAGTGCCTCCACATTACACCCAGATTAAAGCCATGTCCTGGCTTGGCAGTGGTAGTTAATACCTGTAATCTCAGCACATTGGGAAGCCGAGGTGGGAGGTTCCCTAGAACCCAGGAGTTCAGGGCTACAGTGAACTATGATCCCCTGCACTGCAGTCTCGGTGACAGAACGAAACCTTGTCTCTAAAAGAAGAAAAAGCCACGCCCTTAAAACCGATTTGTAATCTACCCCATCCTTACCTCTTGATACCACTACTCTTCTACTTTCCCCTGGCACATGAAAATTTAGGCACCCTGACCTCCCTGCAGCACCTGGAATCCAGCAGACACCTAAAACTCTTTGCTCACTGTGCTTCCTCTGCCTGGATGCTCTTCCCCAGATTTCCAGTTAGCTGTCTCCTTCACCTGTCTGTTTTCTGCTCAAATCTTACCTTCAAAGTGAAGACATACTTGTTACTCTGGCTCATCTTTGAACCTGTCTCTCCTCCTACTGCAATACTTGCAATCTTGTTCTGCATTTTAATCATATAAAATTCTATAGTCCATATCTAATACACCGTATGATATATATGCATATATAAAATATGTATAATATACATTATTTATTATATTTATTATTTATTTTCTATTTTTTAAGAATAGGTAGAAATGTTTTCTTTTGTTCTCTGATGAATCTCTAACACCTAAAACAATTGCTGGCTCATAGTAGGGACTCAATAAATTTTGGTGAACAAACTAATTAATTAAACAACTTTTTTTCCCAGCATTAAAGCTTTTTTTTCTTTTAAATGGGTCCATTCAAATACATTTTATCACTTGTAATTATAGTTGCAAACTTCATTTTTTTTGGTATTCTAAAAATACATTTACAAAGTAAAACAATTAAAAAATATAAGAAAGTAGAGAGAGAGGGAAGAATAAGACTAATAGTCATTTTACCTAATACGATCTCTGTTAGGTAAAATGACTACTTTTTAATTTTTTTCCCCCACAAATCTCTATTCACAACTGTAAGGGAGTTTAGTACAATTTAATTATTCTATTGTGTGCATAATTTTTGGTGTCTTCGCTTAATATCTTTTAAGTGTTCCATGTTTTACATATTTTTCAATACATCAGTTTTAATCACTATGTCAGTGATTGTCCAACTGATGTGGACTGATTTTTTTTTTATTTTTTTATTGTGAAGTTGTGGGGTACAGTTAAGGGTTAGGTATACAATTGCGTTTCATTCATTCAGGCACTCTGTTGATATGGGGTGTTTCCCCGTTCCCAGACAGATATTTGCTACTGTTAATCCCATCTCCCTCCCCCCACCATAGTTTCCCAGTACGGTCAGTCATTTTCGTATAGTATTGCATTGGATGCTTGAGTTGGAGTCTCACTCTGCCGCCCAGACTGGAATGCAGTGGCCGCTTCCGGCCACCGCAGCCTCCACCTGCTGGGCTCCGGCGATCCTTCCGCCACAGCCTTCCAAGTAGCTGGAACTACAGGTGTGCGCTACCACACTCAGCTAATTTTTTATTTATTGTAGAGATGAGGTCTCGCCAAGTTGCCCAGGCGGGTCTCAAACCTGCGGGCTTAGGCAATCCATTCACCTCAGCCTCCCAAAGGTGTGGGATTACAGGCTGAGCCACCGAGCCCGGCTAGACTGATATTTACAGCATTAAGAATTTAAAATAACATTTAAAGATATTTATTTACTGAATCATTTGAACACCTCAATAATTATCACATTATGTGTTCACATAAAGTATATTTTAATGGAAATAATGATATTTTTCAGAACCAAAGAAAAAGAGAAATGTTTGAGTTCATAATTTATACAAATCTCCCAATATCTGTCTTGGTAAAAGACTGGATTCTCATATCTTCTTCTGCATTCAGTCTGTTGAATTTATTTTGTTTTGTTTAAAGCATATAAAGAAAATACAACCACACAGAGACATGCAGTAGACAAAGAGAGGAATAGGTTAATGGCCTTTTTGAGCCAACTGTGGACATTCTTCATTCCCATTTCATATGTCTTCATCATCCAACAAGTGGTAATTTCTTAAAGGTTAGTTGCAAATGTGGAATCTGAAGCCATAGCAATGAACTTTTCATACTCTCTTACATTAAATTCCTTGATCCATCTTGTAATTTGGATGAATCTTTTACATATGTGTAATTTTGTAACATCATGCTTTGTTCATTTGGGAAATATTGGTCCACTGAGTTATGCAAAATTTTTAATATTTAAAAAACATCATACTTCCCGATGTTAATATATCACTACTAATCTCATCATTAAAAGGGTGTTCAAGTATTGGAAAGTTGTCATTCTCACAGTGGCAGATAGAAGTTTTATTTTTTATTTGAAAGTTAGAAATTTTTTTCTTTTTTTATTTTAAAGATGTGGTATACAAGTCAGGATTGGGCATATAAGTGGTCATCCTCCCGGTAAAGTTTGGGCCTCCCTTTGGTTCCCACTTTGCCTGGTTTGAGATCAGGTATCTTTATTGATGCTGTGTTTCCCTCTCCTCCACTCCAGCAGTATCCCGCTACTGCCAATCCTGAAAATTAGAATTTTATCATTGGCAGCAACCACTGTCCATTATTTCCCTTGAAATGACAAGCTTAATTTCGTTAATTTATAAAAAATCGTCTGCCAATATACATAGTCTTGTTGGTCATTCTCAGGTAAAAAAATGATGTTCCATGAAATACTGGCTAAGTTAGCTTGTAGCTCCAACAGCCATTCAAGTGATTTTCTTTGAGACAACTATCATACTTCAAAATGCAGAAGTGTTTTATGTGTATATAACATTGTGTCATACATAATATTAAAAGCATGTATATTCAAGGGTTGAAATTTCATAAAATTAATAACTTTTACTATTTTAACAAAATCATTTCACACTTTAAAGTGAGACTGAACCGGGCTCGGTGGCTCAGCCTGTAATCCTGCACTTTGGGAGGCTGAGGTGAGTGAATTGCCTGAGCCTGCAGGTTCAAGATCTGCCTGGGCAACTTGGTGAGACCTCATCTCTACAATAAATCAAAAAAATTAGCCTGGTGTGGTAGCGCATGCCTGTAGTTCCAGCTACTTGGAAGGCTGAGGTGGAAGGATCACCGGAGCCCAGTGGGTCGAGGCCGCAGTGGCTGAGAGCGGCCACTGCACTCCAGTCTAGGCGACAGAGTGAGACTCCAACTCAAATAATAATAATAATAATATTAATAATAAATAAAGTGAGACTGGCATGTTGTTTTATTTATCTTTTTACTGTGAGTGTGTGGTGATTAAAAATATAATGACATCTACTATAGTATAGTTTGGTGTCACTGCCTGGATTTGTAACGACGAGTCACCATTACTTTTGTGTCATCAATGCAAATGTCAATACAGTTATTCCAGGATAAACCTTAAGATTCAAAAAGTTATTGAAAAAGTTATAGTTATACTATAAAATTCTAAAAAGTTTTTAAAGCTTTTAAAAAGTTGTTCAACACAATATTGCAGTTACTGCTTGTGTCTGTTACCGTATATTTGTGTAAATGAAGGTCTCTGATGATTGGTGGGCTCTGGTACTCGATGAATACAAGCAAAACAGAGTCCAGCCATGTCTGTAGCTTCACTCATTATCAAAAAAAAAAAAAAGTAAAATTCTGCAACAGGGTCTTAACTCAGTCTTTGTAAATAAATCTTTAATTCATTAAAGTACTATGTCATTCGAAAAAGGCAGTAAATTGATAGCTAGCATTTAGCAAAGCCAACTTTAGAAGGCTTCATTGGCTCCAGTCAATACAATATGCTTTACTGACTTTTTCATTTGTAAGTTGAAAAGCTATACTTTTTGGCTTTTGGAAAATTCATCATGTCGGCATTTAAAAAACTTAATCTTCTTTTCTTGAACGTCTGAATGATTTGTCTCAAACTGGTATCACAGTTTAACTGACATAATAATACTTTTCAAAAGTGTTGTTTCATAAGATAATACAGCAAATTATTATTATCCCGAGAGAAAGATTGATTTCATCATTTTTAAAATTTCTTATTTATAGTGTCTCCATGTTTCTTTGGACTAGCTCTCCCTCACCCATGAGTCAGAAAAGCTATTCGATGTGTTACTTAAAATTTTTTTATTGGTATGCAATAATTTTACATATTTGTGGGATACATGTGATATTTTGGCATACTTTAATATTTTCCAAGTGTCTCTAGACTAAGAAATTGGCAGCTGTAGCTTGCAAATATGTCTTCTAATTAGACTTTCAATGCAAAGAATCCATTCTTAAAAATAAGAAAAATATAAAACGCTTTGTTACTACATGCTTAATACTAATACATACTATAAAATTCTAAAATTTTAAGTTTTAGATAAAATTCAAAAAGTAGAATTTTTTCAAAGTATAATACTGCTGATGTAATGCAAGTTATCCAAATATATTTACTTATTATTTTTCCACTTAGCCACACAGAAATCTTCAGATTTCAAAATAATGATTTGTTAGTTATTGATAATAAGATTACAGAGATTATTATAGCAGGTATAACAAAAAACAAGTAATAGTAAATAACAGTAGAGGTGCCGGGCTCGGTGGCTCAGCCTGTAATCCCGCGCCTTTGGGAGGCTGAGGTGAGTGGATTGCCTGAGCCCGCGGGTTCGAGACCCGCCTGAGCAGCGAGACCTCATCTCTACTATAAATAAAAAAATCAGCCAGGCGTGGTAGCGCATACCTGTAATTCCGGCTACTCGGAAGGCTGAGGCAGAAGGATCACTGGAGCCCAGCAGGTCGAAGCTGCAGTGACCGGGAGCGGCCACTGCACTCCAGTCTGGGCGACAGAGTGAGACTCCAACTCAAAATAAAATAAAATAAAAAATAATAGTAGAGGTACTGAAAGCATACTAGTGTCAGTAAACCCCACACTTATAAGCCTACTACTTTAAAAGATTGTAGGAAACAGAAAAACATAAAAGCATATATTTCATTAGTCATCAAAATGTTTATATTATCTTATGTCAAGTAATCTCTGAGGAATTCTTCTGTGTACATGTGAAATAATAAGAGTAAAAAAAAATTACAGTATATGGAAATAGCCTTAACGTTGAAAACCCTTATAAAAGATTTGTGGGGAATCCCTGGTCTTCTAGGGTTTGAGTATGTAGTTATGGCATTACATATGTGATGTGAGCCTCCATTTTTTTTGTTTTTTGTTTTTGGTGCCACATGGCTGTAATAAAATTATTTGTACTTAAGTTTCCCTTCTCAGTTATTGTCTACAAATGATAGATTTTCATAAATAAAATTTCTAAGACAAATTAAGAAAATGGAACATCTACTAGTATAGCTGTCCCAGTCCCTCCAAAATGTCAATGTCATGTGGGTAAATGGGGAGAATTGTTATAAAATAAGAGACAAAAACCAAAAGCAATATTTGAATTTTGAGTAGACCTTGGTTTGCGAAGAAAAAACTAACTAATAAATACATATAAGGACAATATGTAATATTCGAGTATGAAATAAATATTAGGAGACATAATAGAGTTATAGTTAATTTTGTTAAGAATGTTGATGGTATTAAGGTTACTTGTTTAGGAAAGTATTTTTATTTTAAGGATAGGTATGATGAAGTATTATGAAATTTTATATCTGTAACTTTCTAATATTTCATACCAAATTATCTATTTATATATTTATTAATCTATACACATACATAGAGGAATTCATTGATTGGAAGTAGATAAAACAAAAATGGCACAAGGGTAACAGTTGCGACTCTGGTGTTGGGGCTGTCCTTACATTATTCTTTCCAGCTTTCAATTTGTTTGACATGTTTTATAACAAAAATTTTGGAAATAAATGAAGTCATTAAATCAAATATTACTAATATTACTGATTTACTTCTAAATCATCATCTGAATAAAGCACTGTTTCTGAAAGGCACTTTCAGTACCTTCACTGACAAGTATGTAATTAAATGAGTAACTGATCAGCTTCACTGTCATTTAGAAGAGGATTCTCATCCTTCCTTCACCAGTGCTGACTGGTGTGACCTCAGGCAAACTCTCAAGGTCTCAGTTGTCTTATCTATAAAATAGATGACAGTAACAATGGCTATCTGATATGGTTGTTGTAAAAATGAAATTTATATTATCTATAAAACCCTTAGCCCAGTGCCTGGCAAATAGAAAGCACTCAAATCTCATCTTCTATTATTGTCATTACAAATTCCAAGTCCTTGGCTCATTCAATTAGAAAAACCAATGGAAAAGCACCACACATTAAATCATCTCTTTGATATTACATTCAAGTGTATTGTGTAACTTCAGGCCAATTGTAAGTTCTTAGGGAACCAAAACATTTTTAATACATCTGTAAGAATTACTTGTAATTAGCATACAAATTGTTACAATAAATAATATTTTGCATAATTGAAAATATTTTATATTTTTCTCTAGTGTTTAAGCATTTTCTCTGGAGGTTTGTTCTTGTAATTATTTTGCTGTAAGTTTTCTAAATCAGAGACAACTTTATTTTGCATTATTATTATTATTATTTGAGTCAGAGTCTCATTCTGTCACCTAGGCTGGAGTGCAGTGGCACGATCGCGACTCATGGCAGCCTCGACTTCCTGGGCTCAAGTGCTACTACTGCCCCAGCCTCTGGAGGCATGTGCCGCCACACCTGGCTAATTTTTTTTTTTTTTTGGTAGAGATGAGGTCACCCTATGTTGCCCAGGGTGGTCTTGAACTCCTGGGCTCAAGCAATCCTCCTGGCCTCCCAAAGTGCTGGGATTGCAGGTGTGAGCCACTGTGCCTGGCCTATTTTGAATTTTTATATTTCCAAATTAGTGGAGTCTAAATGAACATTTTTTGATATATTGGAGAAAATTCAACTAATATATTTCATGAGTATAATTTCAAGATATGAACATTCTCAGTTGTAGTGTGCTCAGTGTTTAAGCTATTTGTAGACCGTAATTCTTAGAAAGCATCACAACAGAACTTATCTAGTGTTTGGAGAATATAAATCTTAGGCTCTTAAAGATAGCTATGAAAATGTTTTTACAGTAACTTATAAAATTGAAGGTACTTACTTTTCCCATTAAATGATTTTTAATTTATTAAGTCCAGAAGTGTTTCAGCTGCTGTGGTGGTTTTTTAGTGTTTCTTCTTAGAAATCATTCTTAATTTTTATTAGCAATAAATGCTACTCAATGTTTTGAGGTATTTAAAAGGCATTTAAAACTGTGGAGGATAATATATTTAAAATGCCCTCCTAAGACCTAATGTTTTTTCCCTTCATTTAGTGCATTATATGGTCAAGCAAATATTAATTATTTTCTCATGGACAAGAACGCTGATGAAAATGAAAATATTATAGTGTGTTTTGTCATAAACACAGCCTAGGATGAAATAAAAGGTATAGCATAAAAGTAATAGGATGGTCTGAAGGAGGAAGCTGATTATAAGAAAATGAGAAAAACTTAGTTGTAGTTTGTATTTTTTATAAATACTCAGTGAAACAGAAATCTTCTAATTACTCATCTCAGGAGAAATTAAAATAAAGCGCATTAAAAGAACAAGGAAGGGTTTTCATGCATAACTCATGTAAACAGCTTCCTCTATCTTCTTCTGTCTCTTTCTGTGATCTGGTCCATCCAGCTGCTGAAATAGACTGCCTTCTGGAAATTAAAACCCACGTGGCTCAGACCATCGCAGTAAATCTGGCAGAACAGATGGTCCTGGGTGAATTGTTACACCTCTACATAAAATCTTGGGATTTTATCAATAGACTTTACCCTAAGTAATGGAAATCAAAGTGACAAATCAACAGCAAAACGTGTATGCTTTTATCAAAAGAGCATATTATGGCTTCTTTTATTTTGCATAAAACCTTTGGATTTTATCAATAGACTTTACCCTAAGTAATGGAAATCAAAGTGACAAATTAACAATAAAATGTATATGCTTTTATCAAAAGAGCATATTATGGCTTCTTTCTAATCAAGTCAGAGTTATTCTATATATCAAATATCAGACATGCAAATATATGTGTTCTCATTTATGACTTTATTTAAACATTGAGACACGGTTACATGAGAATTTAGTTACACGTCCCAGTTAGATTTTTCAGTAGAGTTTTAGAAATTGTATATTGATGATTTTTTAAATTTAAAATCATTTTTTCACATAAAGGAAGTTTGATTGGTTTATGCATTCAACATCATGCAATATTTTAAATTGTTGTCTTAGGGGAGAAATAAGAGAACAGGGTGAAAAGAAGGGAACTATTGTTTTTCAGTGTCATAGAACTATGAACCTGGTTCTTTGCTCCACCCTGTCTGGTCTGATTCTAATAACTCTCCTATGAGGCATTCACACATCCATGTTTTCATGACTTCATTCAGTGTGTGCTGTTGAGTTAATTTGTAAATCACAAAAAGATATAGGGAGTTGAACAAGACAGATGTAGTTCTTATCTTTGTGGAGTTTTAGTTCTAGCTGGGAAGGGCTACAATAACAACTATCTGATTAATTATCTAATTACACTTGTAGTAGGGAATTAAAGAGCTCATAATAGGAGAACTTGACCTAGCTGGAAAAGGCTGGGTAGAGTGTAATGCTTTCCAAGTTGCTAAATGAGTGCTTACAGATCAGCAGGCATCATTAATCAACCTGTGTCCTCAAGAATGAGTAGGAATTGGCTTAGAGACAATGTATGTATAGAGAAGAACTGGAAAGGGAGGTAGAGATGGGAGAAATCTGATGACAGCAGAGTGATAAAGGAGAGTGTGGTTTTCTTCTCATTACAGTTGAGGCACCCAGGGTCACACAGGTAAATACGAGTATAACTGATTTGGCCTCAGCTGTCTGCAACCTCCAAGCTCTTTCTCATACTACATGCCTTTTACAAATTGCCTTGGTCTACATCTAAAGTGTCTTTATCATGAAATGTTTTTTTGCATTTTCATTTATATATGTTGCCATTTTCTTTATTAAAGTAAAGCATTCAGCATCATTCTGTTTTGTTTTTCAGCGTTCCAACATTCCAGAGCCTTCCTGAAGAGATCCTTAGCAAACTTGCTGATGTCCTTGAAGAGGTAATTGTTTTTAGCTTTTAAACTTTTTGAGATGGAACCCATCTTGCTTGGCTATCTTCTTTCACAGCTGTGTGATGAAGAGTCAAAAACTGCAGAGAGACTTTTATATATATATATATTTTGAGTTGGAGTCTCACTCTGTCGCCCAGACTGGAGTGCAGTGGCCGCTCCCAGCCACCGCAGCCTCGACCTGCTGGGCTCCGGCGATCCTTCCGCCTCAGCCTTCCAAGTAGCCGGAATTACAGGCATGCGCTACCACGCCTGGTTGATTTTGTGATTTTATTGTTGAGATGAGGTCTCGCTGCCCAGACTTTTATATTTTTTTAAGTTCTAGGATGAACTATGTATTTGGCTTCAGACAAAAAGCAACTTATAACATCTGACATTTATACACAGAAATGGGCGTCAGCTTAACTACAGAGGGAGGAAAACTTTTTGTTTTAGTGAATACATATAATGCTACTTTGACTTACAAGAATGGGAGATGGCATATTTCTTTTATTTTAATCCTTATAAAGTAAAATTATAGCTATTGCCAACACTGAAGCTTCAGATTAGCAAATTTACAATAGGAATTAGCAGTTAGGTACATATTTTTTTAGCATGTGAACATATAATACATCATTTTATGCCAGAATGTGGAATGTCATTGTTGTTAGGGTACGGATGGACAAGGTGAGGGTGTAGAGGGGCGCAGCAGAGAGGGGCGCAGTACCGCCAGGCCGTTAAACCGCAGGTGCGCGCCGAGAACCCAGAGATCCGAGTAGATTGCAAAGAATTGCGACACACAGAGATGAGAGAAGAAAAGATTAAAAGTTCACCCCCCACAGACAGGGTGTGGGCCTATACTCTAGGTGAGTGTAGCCTCGTAGCCTCCCAGAGTCCTGGCTTAAATCCTTCTCTTGGAGATGTTGCAGGTGACTGCCGTGACTGCTGTGTATTCCTTGTCGACCACCCTGGATGTCTTGGAGATCCTGTGACACAGAGAGCCATTAATGTCTGCCCACATTATCATAGCCCCTAGAGAACAGCGTGATAAGGATTCTAATTCTCCTGCACCTTCCCAAGTGACATTCCTTAGACCTAATGGAGGGTGTACCCCCCCTTATCTCCTAGGCATTCCCAGTAGGTAGCTTTGGGGGATCCTTGGCTTCCCTGTAGATAGTGCCCAATTTACTGGAAGATCAAATCCCTACCTGCTCCCCCTCTGAGCGGTCATAACTTTTATAATTACAAGTTTCATGACTTTTACAATCCTTGCCCAATACATATGTTAGGCCTTGTAAATTCCCTTTAATCTGGGCAAGCTTGATTGCCACTATGAGATACCTCAGAGACATGGAAGTCTGAAGAAAGTTGGTAAAGTTAGTTTTACTTAAAGTATGCATTTCTCCAAAAGCATAGCTTCTACGTTCTCATCATTGTGTCAGGGGTTAAGAACAAGATGAAAAATGGCTTCCCACTCTCAGTCTGTCCTTTCAATTGTTGTTTTCTCTGAACCCATAAAACCATGGTTTTGAAGAAGAGGAGAAACAAAACAACGTGCATTAGGCTATTTATTTGTCGATTGAGATGCTAACAGCATTAGCAGAACAAAGTTCTTACATTCAAACTGATGAGCTCTATACAAACGGTAAAGCAGACATGTTTTAGTGTCTAAAAGTATTGGGCATATGAGTTTTGTTTCAGGTTGGAATGACTTTAAAAAATCGTCTTTTTCCTTTTGCTGAGGAAGTATAGATACATTGATGGTGTAGGGAAGTTCAAACTTTCCTTATGAAGGTTCAAGGGTAAGTCACTTAAAAGAATTGACAATGGGCCGATTAACAGGAAAAATAGGCTTACAGGAAGAATGTACCTGAGGAGTTTAAGGAATCATCAGAGGCTCATTGTGACAAGATTGGAATAAAGGATCAAAAGGTGTGCATGGAGCACTGTAGGAGCAGGCAGGTCGTGGAGGGTCATTTAGACCATTGCAGTTAATTTGGCTTGGATGGCTCTAAGCAGAGAAATAAAATTATGTGACTTAGATTTTTAACAAGATGGCTGTGGCTACTGAGCTGAGAAAAAAACATTGTAAAGGCTGCTGAGATAATCCAGAGAGAAATGGTGGTAGCTTTGTTCACTGTGGTAAAAGGATATTGGAAAATTGTCAGATTTTGACAGTATTTTGAAGGTAAAACTGACAAGTTTTACTTTTTTTTTTTTTGAGTTGAAATATCACTCTGTTGCGCAAGCTGGAGTGCAGTGGCACGTTCACGGCCACCGCAGCCTCGACCTGCTGGACTCAGGTGATTCTTTCGCCTCAGTCTTCCAAATAGCTGGAACTACAGGCATACGCCACCACACCTGGCTAATTTTTTGATTTGTTGTAGAGATAAGGTCTCACCAAGTTGCTTAGGCTGGTTTCAAACTCTTGGGTTAAGGCAATCTTCTCACCTTGGCCTCCGGAAGTGTTGGGATTATAGGCATAAACCACTGTGCACACCCCAGACAATCTTTACTTTTTATAGTAAATGTGTGAAGTAAGAGAAAGAGAGGAATCAAGGATGACCCCAAGGTATCTGTTGTGAGTAACTGGAAGGATAGAGTTGTTATTAATTGACATAAAGAAGATCGAGAGAGGAGTACATTGAGGTGAGGAGATAAGAAGTTCAGGGTGACAGGATGTGGGAAAATCAGAAACTTAGGAATCTCTGGCAGGTAGATAGTTTGCTGTAGCATGTCTTGTGTGGCAGGAAGCTGTTGGTTGTCTGAGTATCATTCTGGAAGACCGAACATGAGTGAGTACAGGACAGAACCCTGAAGCAATACCATGAATGTATCTTAAAAACTCATTGCTGAGAGAAAAATTTAAAACAAAAAAAGAGAGTTAGTTATTGAAATATCACTTATTTTATTTTATTTTGTTTTATTTTTGAGTTGGAGTCTCACTCTGTCACCCAGACTAGAGTGCAGTGGCCGCTCCCGGTCACCGCAGCCTCAACCTGATGGGCTCCGACGATCCTTCCGCTTCAGCCTTCTAAGTAGCTGGAATTACAGGCATGCGCTACCATGCCCGTCTGATTTTTTGATTTATTGTAGAGATGAGGTCTCGCTGCCCAGGCGGGTCTCGAACCCACAGGCTCAGGCAATCCACTCACCTCAGTCTCCCAAAGGCGCGGGATTACAGTCTGAGCCACCGAGCCTGGCTGAAATATCACTTATATACATTAAAATATCTGAGCACAAAAATGTGGTTTGCTGGGAGTTATTACATAGAAAATATTGAAAATTGGATACATGGGAATAGTTGCCTATATTAGAAGGAGGAAAGGAGAGCTATGGGGATAAGAGGGAACAAACGAAGGAACAAAGGAACGAATGAACAAAAGAATGAATTAATAAATTGAAGAGAAAGACATTGAATGAAGCCTTGCTTGACCCTTAACATTTCTACCTTAAGAAACTGGAGAGTGAGTGAAGAGTGAAAGTCTGAAAATAGGAGGGAAATAAGGAGAATTTTGTGCCTTGAAATTTAAGAGAAGATAGTAGTTCAGAGAAGAGTCAGCAAGCTTGGGTTTGAATCTTGTTGAAAAAACAAGGAGAGAAATGGGGTCAGCATATGAGAAGAGGGCATTGAGATTGGGAAGAGTGCTGGAAATATTGAAGGAGACAGAGAGAAGGTTTGCACATATGGTTTATTGAATAAGCACAACAGCTCTCTACTGCCCATTGAATTAGGGAAGACAGATTATCTGGGCACACATGCAGGCAAGGGGTTGATGGGGTGGTTGGAGCTGAGGAAAATCTGTTTTGATATGGTCTATTTTCCTGGTGATATAAAAGGCAAGAGGATTGGGTAGAGGTATGAGTATTTTGAAGAAAGGGACAGTATGAGAGAAATCAAACAATGAATGGACTAGGGAAATGTAGTCTGATTGCCAGATATTGTTAAGTCCCCACATGATGCTAGCAATCACAGATCTAAGTTGGGGGGGAGTTTATTCAAGACGACTGAGATAGTTCAACTTCGTGAAACTAAAGGTGAAAGGATTTTTTGAGCTTGGGGTGAGCTAGTGGAAAAGTACTAGAGGAGCACTCCAGTGGGGGTAACTGCAGTAGGGAAGTGGCTGTTCAATGTGATCAGACCATCTGTGTTTGATAATTGTCCCTTTAGGAAATTAGACTCCTATCCTCCCAAGAGACTAAGAGAAAAGGACCCTGTCTCCTTCTTTCTATGATTACATTTCCAAGGGATGGATCCCAGGTCCTTGAGAAAGACATTCGTCGGCTATGAAACCAGCTGGGGAAAGTTTTTCACCTCAAAGAGGCAGATTAAGAATTTACAGTTGAAAGCTGTTTTAAGAAAAGGGGTATCCAGAGCCTTGAGTCAGGCAGAAGCCTGTCTAAAGTTTAGTCAAACTGAGAGGAAGGTTAAAGCAGTCTTGGCCACTAGAATGTTTGATTCTGTGTTGTTTTGGTTTGTTTGTTTTTAGCCTCGTTTGGTTGCCTGGGTCAAGGCTCCGTGTGAGCACAGGATTGGATTTAACCAGGAGTGGTATTTTGACAAGAGAAGATGGAAATAGGGAGATGTCAGTGCATGCAAGAGAATGATTAACCTTTGACTCATGGATTGACCCTGGAATTTAAACTGGGCATGGAGGAGAGGAATAATAGGATGGGCAAAGCTAGTGAGAGGTTGTAGAATCAGAGGATTTTTGTCTTATGAGTTTGAAGAATTTTTGGAGTAGGCCTACAAGAGGGAATATATTGGAAAGATACTGAAAATGTTTTTATCTTTGGTTATTGACTATACCAATAATTCTATGATCCATATACAAATCCTTAGTTTGAAGTTTGTTGAAGTCAGCTTTCCTGTGATTTATCAGTCTCCTTCTTCTTATATGTGACTACAAAGTGAAGTAAAACATTGTCACATTTGACTCCTATGTTCAAAGTATTAAAAAATTTATGAGAAAAAGCACTGCCTGTATTTTTCTCTGAATGTGCTGACCTTTCAACCTCTTGCAAATGTAAAACTGCTTTTCCCAGTTGGTCTTTTTCTTTGTGTCCTTGTTGTTGAATGCATTGAAGAACTCTCTAATGACCTTGTGTTTTTTTCAAATCAAACTAAAGCACAAATTTATTAGCTCCAATCAAACTCTCCCCAAAATAAATTGAGTCTGTAAAATTCTTTAATCATTGTCTTTATTTTCCACAGCTGTAAAAGTATTTGCTGTTTGGTATAACAAAAACCATAGCTCTATAAACAGTTCTGACCAAAGAAATATTTTAGTATTTTATGTCACATTTTCTAATCAGAAGATGGTTTAATTTATGATTGGATTGTGTGAATCTCAATACAGTCTATACCAATGCTGAATGAAAATGGAAAGAGATGATTAAATACCTACATGTTTGTTTTCAGGACATAAAAATGAAGTAAACACACACAACACGAAGTAGACATATAAATATACTCCCCAGTGAAAAGTGTTTAACTCAAGTTTAATAAACAAACACAATGAGAAACTAGATTAAATTTTGTATCAGATAGAGTGAAGCAAATTTGGAGAAACAAAAGCAATACCAACATCCCCTAACGTTAAAGGGAAATGTACTTGCCTAATTATTGAACTGTCTTTCTATGATTATCTACAAGAAGATGAAAGAATCCTAGATTCTTTTGCAAGGAAAGCAGTATTACTACAGCCTTCAGCAAAAGAGGTTGCAGCTTTATTCTTCTATTTGGCAAATATTTATGGAGAACCTGCCATGTGCCAGAAATTGATGAAGGCCCTGGGGATTCCGGGCCCTGCTCTCCCATAGCATGTGCTCCAGTAGGGGCTACAGTCAATGAGGAAGTAAGGAGGATACCATCAGTTGAGAAGGCTACTCTGTAGTTACTCAGGGAAGACCTCTCTATGGAGGTGATATTTAAATGCAATCTAAACGAAGATATGGGGAGCCAAGTGTACTGAGCAGAGGGAAAATCAGGTCACAGTCTTAAAGTAGGAATGGATTTGCTGTTCTCAAGGAACAGAAAGATTTGTAGATGGTGGTAGTGGGGTAAGAGGAGGCTATGGAAAATTAAGCAAGATCAGGCTACAGAGGATTTTGGCATACAAGATAAGGAGTCTGGTTTTTGTTCTAAGGAAAATGGAAATATTGTTAGGGTTGTAAGTAATAAAGGGACATAATCTGAATTATGTTTTAATAATAATTCTCTGGCTATTGAATAACGGATTGTAGTGGGATAGACCAGTAAGTGGACTTGACTGTAAATGACACAGCTGAAGGTGGATGGTTCATATGTGGATATACTTTCTTACTGACTGTTTCATTCCATATATTCATTTTGAAACAATACTTCTAGCATAAGGGAAAAATGTAAAAATAGAGATGGAGAGCATGGATTGAGAGAAATAAAGTGTAACCAGATAGAAAGTGTTGAACATAATGGTATTGAAAGTAATTTAGATGGGTAAATGTGACAAGAGGACAAGTGTGCAGTACTTGGAAAATCCTGTTCTAGAATTAAGAACAAAATTTTTTTTTTTTTGTTGAATTGGTTTCAAGCTACCCTTCTGCCTTAGTCTTTCAAGTAGCTCGAACCACAGGCACGGACCATCAAGTCCAGTTAATTTTTTAAAAACTTTTTGTACATCTGAGGTCTCCCTGTATTGCCTAGGCTGATCATGAACTCCTGGGCTCAGGCAATCTTCTCATCTCTTCCTCCTAAAGTGCTGGAATAACAGGCGTGAGCCATCGTGCCCTGCCCCAAAACTTTTATGTCTTTTTTGCCATTGCTCAGCCCAGCCCCACCTACCCCCTTTTGTAATTCCTAGTATGGATGCACCCAATTGTGAGTTCCACCCTAGGAGATTATAACACAGGAACTAATCACTGTCATATTCTCTACTTGTCCTATATTTGATTCAAATTAAGACTAAATAGTACTGTTGCAGTGACTCATTCCTGTAATCCCAGCACTTTGGGAGGCCAAAGTGGGAGGATTACTCAAGCTCAGGAATTTGAGAACCTAGGCAACATAGCGAGACCTTGTCTCTTCAAAAAAAAAAAAAGCAACAATAATAATAATAATAAAGCTGGGCATGGTGGTACATGCCTAGTCCCAGCTACTCAGTAGGCTGAGGTAGAAAAATTGCCTGAGCCCAGAAGATCTAGACTGTGGTTGACTGTGATTATGCCACTGCACTATAGCCTGAGCAACAGAGTAAGACCCAGACTCAAAAAAAAAAAAAAGACTATGTAAATATTAGACATTATTCAAGAAACCCAGATTTGTTTTGCCAGAGAACCAATTTTTAATTGGTAAAATTGAAGTTTTAGATGCATGTGTGAAACAGCAAACTCTGACTTTGTAAACTGGTTGCATTAACCTCTTTACTATCCCATACAGTACAGTGAAAATATATGTTTGAATTAATCAAATGCATTTAATCTATTCTGAGAATAGGAATTACCTGTGAGTAAATGGAACAAAATGAAATTATAAAATAGGATCTAATTTCTTTCTTACTGTAACAAGCTAACACTTTCCTTCTTCCTTTATATACACTATGATCAGTCTCTATAGATGAATTAACATTTTTCAAATAGATTGAACAACCTCTAGCTAATATGCAACTGAGAAATAGTTCCCTTCAATTATCATCTACCTAAACACAATGGAGAAATATCAGTGTGAAAAAAATTTTAATATTTATCTAAATGTTGGAACTAAGGTGACATCGTTAAAGAAAATGGTAAAAAAAAATCCCACATTTTTTTTAACAGAGAAAAGGAGCAGAGATTAACCTAATATGTCACAAAGAGTGCTTGAAAGTTAATTTGAATAGGTGTTATACTTTCAAAAATGGGGTGTAAAAGTTTAGATACCTCAAGGTAAACTTAACTTTATTGAAAAAGTCAAATTGAAGAACCAAATTAACGGAGTAAATTCATTTTTTTTTGCCACTTAAGTGCATATTGTTTCTTTATCTATGTGAACGGAAGTGGGTATGGATGGCAGACTTAAATCTCCTGATTTTTAGATGAAAAACAAAGCATATCAGAACCAATTTTTTGCTTGTGTTAAAGTAGTTTCATATTCAATTTTCTCTTTAAAACGTCTGATGTGATTTTCTTGGAATAAAAAACTTCTGTTTCAACAACTTTTAAAAGAGCTCTCTACCTTTTGATCTGCAATTTTGCATGATTGAATCTTGGAAGTAATTGAACCTAAATAATGGATTGTTCTGGTTTATGTCTCTGGATGGTACATTCATTTATGTTATTGTTTACTGCACATTTATACTATTATGGCACTGACAGGGTCCTGGACAAACAACATTCCTTAGACTTATTAAATTATTAAGAGAGACATTATGAGAAAGTTTAAAAAAAGACAAAAATAAGCAAAGAGAGAAAACATCTCAATTCACCATTGTTTGATGATATGATAGGAAGCAAATGTCAGATTATGCAGTGCAGCGACCCTCTTGGAAAAGGAGGTTATTGTGACCGAGGCACTCCTCCTTGCTGTGAGGCCCAGCAGGCTTATTAAATATTTACTTGTTTTGACTGAGCAACTATTCCTCAGTGTTGCCATCTTGCGCTGACATCTTCCCAGACTTCTTTGCATTCTCTCTGGTTGTAACACAGAAAAAATGTTCTGCTTGTGGTAGAGTTATTGGATTCCTGTGAGGCTTTCTCTTATCATTCTAAACAGACCTAGACTCTTCAGGAAAGACACTGATGGGTAGATAGCGACAATATTAGTTATGTTTTAAATCTGTTCTTTCGAGCTAAACTTCTTCCCTTCCTTCAGATTTGGCTCTTGCTATTCAAAACTGCCTGGAAGGCGTTCAAAGAACCCGCTCTTTCTCAATTGCTTTGGCTTAGTATACTCTGATTTTGACAATTTAACTGTTTCTTCTCTTCTCTCCCGTTTCATTTAGGTCTTCCCTTCTGGGACAAAGTATTGTTTTTAAAGGGGAATGAGGCGGAAGTGTGTGTGTGTGTGTGTGTGTGTGTGTGTGTGTGTGTGTGTGTGTGTGTGTGTGTTAGCAGTGTGGCAGGGTGGACCGAGAGCTTAAATAATAAAGACAAAATTCTCAGCTTAATATATCACATCTTATTTACAGCAGTAAATATGGAATAAGATAAAATATATGCAAGTCATTATATGATAAAGGACTTGTACCCAGAATTTTAAAAGAATGCTTATAACAATAATAAAAAAGGTAAGCTATGAAAAGATGAGCAAAAGACTTGAATAAACATTTCTCCAAAGAGGACTTACAAAAGTTCTAAAACACATGAAAAGCTTCTTAGGATCATTAGTCATTAGGGAACTGCAGTTCAAAACCACAATAAAGTACTACTTCTTACCCACTATAATGGTTAGAATTTAAAAGGTAGACAATAACAAATGTTGGTGAGAATGTATGGAATTTAGAACCCTCATACATAACTAGTGAGATTGTATTTGAAAAATAATTTGGCAGTTTCTCACTATATTAAACATAGGGTTACCATGTGATCTAGGAATTCCACTTCTAGGTATACACCCAAGAGAATTGAAAACACACATGTAAAACTTTTTTTTTTTTTTTTAATTTGGAGTCTCACTCCGTCACCCAGACTGTAGTGCAGTGACCACTCTTGGCTACCGCAGCCTCGACCTGCTGGCCTCCAGCGATCCTTCCGCCTCAGCCTTCCAAGTAGCTGGAACTACAGTCACGTGCTACCACGCCCGGCTAGTTTTTTTGATTTATTGTAGAGATGAGGTCTCGCCAAGTTGCCCAGGCAGGTCTCGAACCCGTGGGTTCAGACAATCCACTCTCCTCAGCCTCCCAAAGCACGGGATACAGGCTGAGCCACCGAGCCTGGCTACATGTAAAACTTTTATACAAATGTTTGTGACAGCATTACTCGTGATATTAAAAAAATACAAACAACCCAAATGGTCATTAAATGATGAATAATAAATGAAATATGGAATATTCATACAATGAAATATTATTTGACTGTAAGAATGAGTGAAGAAACAATACATACTACAACACGATTGACATTAAAAAACAAACTAAAAAATGAAATGCGACATATTATATGATTTCATTTATATGAAGTATACAAAGTAGAAAAATCTATAGAGACATAAAGTAGATTCGTAGTTGCCAGGGCTAGAAGGATAGAGGGGAAGACAAGTGACTATTCATGGATATAGGTTTTTTTTTTTTTAGGATTATAAAAATATTTTAAAATTAGTTTGTGGTAATTGTTACTTAGCTCCTTAAATGAATACAACTTATAATCTGTGAATTTTATCTCATTAAAGTTGTTTTAAAAAGTAAATATGGACTTTGATTCCAGTTGTGATAATTTCATTGAAGGAAAGTTTTGGGGTTAAAGGATAATGTATATTTGGGGTCCCATTTGAGTGGATAGCCATGCAAATATCATGATGGCAAAGCATAATTTTAAATATCAATGAAAATAATACATGTTTAAAAAGCTGCCATGTAAAATAGATTTGGTTGGGATGTTGGGCTCGCTTACACATTTATTTAGTGATTAAAGAATATTAGCTTTTCCTATTTAACTCTAAGTTCTGAATTTCATTCTAAAAAAATATTTCTGGTTTTTAGCCTCAGTTATTTTCATTTCTCTTCCTATAGAAGTTCTGCCTCACATTTCCTGGGTCAATTTAACATTACTATGTAGAAAAAACAAATGCTTGTTCATTACTTTAAATTGGTTCCCAGTTATGTGAAGATACGTTGAGATTGTAAATTCTTTAAAGGCAAGAACTATATTGGTATTTTCTCTCCACTGGGTGCCCTAAAGCAGTTGATTAAAACAACAGCAATACTTCGCACTTATTGATGCAAACCCTGTGCCAGGCTAGGGGCACCTGTTTAGTCTTACCTGAGATAAATGCCATTATTATTACTAGTCCCAATTTACAGGTGGGGGAACTAAAACTTGGATAACACAGCAAAGTGAAGGGGGAGGCATTTTACCCCAATCAGACACTGGAATTAGTACCTTTTAGTACTATGCTGCATTGCATCTTGAAAACTTGTAGAAAAATTACTTCCCCTCCTCCCCACTTTCTTATAAATGAGAGGTCCTTCCTTCTGAAAATGTTCACTTATTTTTTTTTTTCTGCTAGTAATTAGTTGTTTTTCCCAGTCAGCATTTTACATTTGTTGTGACAGGGATCCATTTTATGCTTTTCACAAGCTCTGAAACAAAGCATTTCTAGTCATTTTATCGCCAGAATATGTATGCTTTACTCTATGCTGCTTATAATTCATTAAAATGTATGTGCTCTGCAAATAGGAAACCAATCTGCAATAAATCAGCTTTCTAGAAAACATTCATGGAAAGTGCTTGAAATGGTTGCCACATACACATCCGTAAACCTGCTCAGTATTTGTGTGATTTGCTGTCATTTGTGGGGTTTGTAAATAAATAGTACATTTGTGTAAAAACTGCAAATTAGTGGCCTGCCTTCAGCATGTGTGTGAGATCTGCTTACAAAGTGCCATTTGAAAGTCAGCATCTGAGCAGGTCATGATGATCTCTGAATTCTTTCTACAGAGACAAATGATGAACACCCAGTCGGAATTAGATAAATTGCCCTGACTAAAAGTGACCCAAGATTTTCAACTCTTTCTTTTTCTTAATCTGAGAAATCTTGGTAGCTGCCAAAAAACCTTACTCAGGGGCTTGTACACAGTTGGCATCCAAGACATAAATCAGTGAAGAATAGAAGCCCACTCGTACTTACAAGTAAAAAGCTAAAGATAAGAAAACCAGTTGGGCCTTCAGTTTTAGTCACAAAATACAAAGCTTGTCTAGACTGGAGAGAATTATCAAACAGCTTGGAGCAGGGGATAATGTGGTTATTCAGTTCCAGACCTTCCCAAGACCTTTGACTACAGAGTGCCCATAGCAAGGGCAACCTACAGCTACCCTGCAGAGAAGGAATCATGCAGTTCCTTAGGCCAGTAGCTACAAGTCTGTTTCCTGGTAGATAAGTCTCTGAACCAGGGCAGGCAGTGTTTCAATAATGAGCGTTCATCAGATGTCAGTCAACATTAATGAGGAGCAAACTGTGACCAGCCAAGGCTTTAGGGGGATGACAGTTGTGTGGAAAAGCATGTTTCTGTTTGTCTCATGTTCTATGCATTCCCTTAATTACTATGAGATGATGTAGGTGAGTTTCTCTTAGCTTTCTGGGAAGAACTGTCATTCTTTGTTTTTATTACTTATACCTAAAAATTATTATTTTAATAAAGGTAACATGGTTTGTGTTGGAAACAGACCTGCAGTGCAACATCATTCTGCCAGTTTTCTTTGCTTTGTGTGACTGTGCAAATCAGTTTACATTACATTCACTAATAACTTCTAGGCATGAGAGTAGTGGGGTCTCCTGACTCCCCTTTCCTCTTCCAATTATGTCCTTTAAGATCAAGTTGTGCCTTCTTCTTTTTAAGCAGGTTACACTGACTAACTCTATCCTATTTGTTGTTCCCTTAATCCTTTTGTACAGTTTTTACTGCAAGGCTATATGCTTGCTCTTTTATTGCCTCAAACTTGTCTGTCTCTAAATTTTCTGTAAGTACCTAAGGACAGGGTATGTCTCAACATATATCTCCAGTTTCCAGCAGAGCAAGGATCTGTGCAAAAATTGGGCCTGACACTTATTACACAAACAACAGATATTTGTTGAATGAGTAATCTGAGTAGGTTTACAATAAATGTGCCATGTGAGTGACCCAATGAATGAAACAAAACTGTTCTGTTTTACATTTGGATGCTTTATCAGCTCAGCTAGAATGCAAATATGTAAAGAAAAGGGAGCATGCTTCAAAATATGAGTTCATCAATTTGGTCTGATTTTATATTGAAGAGGTTGCCTTGAAAATCCCAAAGGACACCAAATCAAGGTGGAAAACAAAGGTGTGGGAAACCAAGAACTGGAAGATCATGGGAACAGAAAAAGACTTTTTTTTCTATCAGTCTTCTCCTTCTCCTTATCCCATGGAGATAACAAAGGCCAAACATTTGGAAGGATGTTTTAAAGAAGAACATGCTTATGAAGGATGCTGACTTTCTAATATAAGGTCCCTGGGTAGAGAGCCGAACTGTTATCAATTACTGCTCACTTAACAAGATGTTAAGTAACTTTATTAGTAACCTTCTTCCCAATTTCCTACAATTGTAGTTTAGTGCATGTCTATGGCAATCTCCCAATCACAGCAAAACTACTGAGATAGTAAAAGGGAGAGAAAAAGAGGAGTGAGTAGGTGAAGTAGAGGGAATTTCTAGGGCATATCTCTATCTCCACATAATTACAACGCCTAGGTTTGAGTATTGGCAGCACTCTTTAATTGTGGTTCCATGATTCACTTGCTATGTGACCTTGAACAAATTCCTTAACTTCTCTAAGTTTTGATTGTATCTTCTGGAAAAAAAAGAATAGTAATAATACCTACCTCTTGGAACTGTTTCTTATTTTTTAGCACAACTTTTCCCCTTATTCATAGGCTAAATTTTTCAAGAACATTTTTAGATTGACAGAAAAATTGGACAGAAAGCAGAGGATACTCATATACTCCCTCTCTCCCCACTCACAGATTCCCCTATTTTTAAACATATTACATTTGTGTCATACATTTGTTACAACTGATAGATCAATATAAAATGTAATTATTAAAGTGTATGTTTTATATTTTAGTTCACTCTTTGTGTTGTGAAGTTGTATTCTTTGGGTTTTGCCCCTGCAGTTTGAGTTTTGCCAAATGAATAAAGTTATCTATTCACCCCTACAGTACCATACATAATAGTTTCAATGCCTTAGAAATTCCCTCTACTTCACCTGCTTTCACTCTTTTTCTCTCCTTTTTACTATCTCAGTAGTTTTGCTCATATAAATGATATTGTATTTTTAATTCAAATTTGAATTATTCATGCCAAAATATAGAAAATCGGTTGACTTTTTTTCTTTCTTTATTCTAATAGCTTTACAGGGTACGAAGTTATTAGGATTTTGGTAACATGAATGCATTACATAAGGGCAAAGAAGTCTGGACTTTCGGTGTACCCCCCACCCCTACCTGTGCACATTATACCCATTAGGTGATTATTTATCCTCCCTCCCCCTTCCCAACTCCCTCCTCTGAGTCTCCAATGTTCATTATACCATTCTACACAGTGTTTGGTTTTCTGTTTCTATATAAGTTCATTTAAGATGATCCTCTCCAATTTTATCAAAGTTTCTGCAAAAAACATTAATTCATTTATTTAAATGGCAGAATACTATTCCATGGTATGTATATACCACATTTTCATTATTCACTGATTAGTTGATGGGCATTTAGGTTGATTCCACATCTTTGCAACTGTGAATTGTGCTGCAATAAACATGCAAGTCCAGGTGTCCTTTTTGTATAATGACCTCTGTTGCTTTGGGTAAATACTTAGTAGAACTGTTTGGTCAAATGGTAGATCTACTTTTAATTCTTTGAAAAATCTCCGTACCAATTTCCATAGAGATCATACAACTTAAAGTCCCATCAACAGTGTATAAACATTCTCTTTTCACCACATTTTTGCCAGTATCTAATGTTTTTTGATTTTTTAATAATGACCACTCTGACTAGAATAAGGTGGTATCTCATGGTATAAAGTGGTATCTTATTTAATTTGCATTTCCCTCATAATTAATGATATTGAACATTTTTTCATATGTTTTTTGGCCATTCATATATCTTCTTTTGAGAGATGGCTGTTCATGTCATTTGCCTACTTTTTAGTGGGGTTCTTTGCTTATTTTTTCTTGCTGACTTGAGTTCTCTGTAGATTTTTCCTGATTCAAGGTTGGAGAGTAGTATGTTTCCAATAATTTATCCATTTCCTCTAGGTTGTTTAGTTTGTATCGGAGTATTCATAATAATCTCAGACGATCTTTTGTATTTCCGTGATATCAATTGTAATATCTCCATTTTCATTTTTGATTGAACTAATTTGAATCGTCTCTATTCATTTCTTAAATAATCTAGCTAATGTTTTATCTTTTGTTTATCTTTCAAAGAACCAATTTTCTCTTTCATTGATCCTTTATATTATTTTCTTGGTTTCAATTTTACTTACGTCTGTTCTGATCTTTTTTTTTTTTCCTTCTGCTAGCTTTGGGTTTTGCTTGTTTATGTTTTTCTAGTTCCTTAAGGTGTGACATTAGGTTGTTAATATGTAATATTTTAATCTTTTTGTAATTGTGGTATAAGGGTGATACCGGCCTCATAGAATTAGTTAGGAAGTATTCCTCTGCTTCTATTTTGTGGGCCAGATTGTATAGAATTGGTATATTTTGTCTGTAAATATTTGAAAGACTTCAGAAGTGCACCCATCTGGGCCTGGTGCTTTCTGTTTTGGCCAGTTATTAATTATTGATTCAGTTTCTTTGATAGATAGTGGCCTATATCTATATCTCTTTGTGTTTTTTGATACATTTTTTACTTTTAAGGAATTGGTCTACTTATTCTAAATTATCAATTTCATAGACTTAGAGTTGTTCATAATTTTTTAAATCCTTTTAATGTTCATGAGATCAGTAGTAATGGTCCCCCTTTTACTTTTGATATTAGTAATTTGTGTCTTCTTTCTTGTTTTTCTTAGTTGACTAGAGATTTATCAATTTTATTGATCATTTCAAAGAACAACTTTTGGTTTTGTGGATTTTCTTTATTATTTTTCTGTTTTCAATTTCATTTATTTCTGATTTTATTTTTATCAACTCATTTATTCTGCTTATATTGGATGTAACTTGATCGTTATTCTATAGTTTTCTAAGATTAATACTTAAGTGATTCATTTTATATTTTTCTTCTTTTCTGGTATATGCATCCAATGCTATAAATTATCCTTTCAGCACTGTTTTTTCTACATCTCAGAGATTTTGGTAGTCTGTGTTTTCATTTTTGTTTAGTTCAAAATCGTTTTTAATTTTTTTCTGAGATTCTTCTTTGAGAGATGTGTTATTTAGAAGTGTTGCTTAATCTCCATTATTTTTGCAATTTTCCAACTTTTTATTGATTTAATTCAACTGGAGCCTAAGCATATATTTTTATGACTCTGTTCTTTTGAATTTGTTAAGAAATTTTTTATTTCTTAATGTGATGTATCTTGATTAATATACATGAGAAAAATTTGTGCTCTTAGATGAAATATTCTATAAATGTCAATTAAATTTAGTTGATTAATAGTTTTGTTCAGTTAATTTCTGCTATATTCTTACTGAAATTCTGCCTGCTGAGTCTGTCAATTAGCAAAAGCAGAATACTGAAATATCCATGTTACAGTGGATTGCTCTCTCTCTCCTTGCATTTTTATCAGTTTTTGCCATATGTACTTTTATGCTCTGTTGTTAGGCATGTGCACATAAGGATTATCATGAAGAACTGATCCTTTTGTCATTATGTATTACCCTTCTTTCTTCTTGGAGAACTGATCCTTTTGTCATTATGCATTAACCTTCTTTCTTCTTGATAATTTTCCTTGCTCTGAAGTTTCTTTTTAAAGTTATATAGCTATTTCTTCTTTCTTTTGATTAGTGTTAGCATGGTATATCTTTTTCTGTCTCTTAATTTTACTTTATGTCTCTATGTCTAAGGTGGGTTTCTTCTAGATAACATATAGTTGTTTTATTTTCAATCTATCCAAGCAGTTTGTGTATTTAAAGTGGTGTATTTAGACTGCTCAAACCTAGAATTGTTATTGATATATTTGTATTAATATCTCCAATATGCATCATTGTTTCTCTTCATTGCCCTCGCTCTTTCTTCTTTTAATTTTTAAAAATCTGTCTTTAGTTTTATGCCCTCTTTGGTTTTAATTCAGCTATGTATATGATTCTATTTTCTATCCTTTCTTAGCATATCACTATATATATTTTTTGTTTTTCAATGGCTGCCATTGAGTTTGCAACATATGTTAAAAACCAATCCAAATCATCTTTCAAGTAACACTATATAACTTCACAGATAGTGCAAGTACTTTATAATAGAGTATTCCTATCCCTTATAACATTGTTATCATTCATTTAATTTATTCAAAAGCTATAATAATCAAATATATTGCTTCTGTTTTCATTTTGAAGCAACTTTCATCTATTAAATCAACTGAAGATAATTTTTCATACATTCATTTGTTCTTTTTCTAATGCTCTTCCTATTAGTAAATGTAGATTCTGCTTCTGACCTTCATCATTTTTTTATTTCTCTAAAGAACTTCTTTTAACTCTTCTTGAAAAGCAGTCTACTGGCAAAACACTATTTGTCTGAGAACGTCTTTATTTATCCTTCATTTGTGAAAAACAATTTCTTGGGTTTCAGAATTCTAGGTTGGTTATCTTTTTTCTCTCCACACTCTAAATATTCCACTCCACTCTCTTTGTGCTTGTGTGGATTCTGAAGGGATGCCTGATATAATTCCTATTCTAGTTTATCTGTAAGTAAGGTGGTTTTCCTTCTCTCTGGCTTCTTTTAAGATTTTCTCTGTTTTTAATTTCCAGCAGTTTGACTGTGGCATACATAGGTGTTGATCTATCTTGTTTGTTATTCTCTGAGCTTCCTGAATCTGTGGTTTGTGTCTGTCGTTAATTTTGGAAAATTCTCAACCATTTTATAATTTCAATTTTTCTTATTTATTTCTCTTCTCATTCTGGTATTTTTGTTATAATACATGTTATACCTTTTGGAATAGTCCCTCAGTCCTTGGATATTCTGTTCTTTTTTATTATTATTATTTTTAATTTGTATATCAGTTTTGGAAGTTTATATTACATTTTCAAGCTCACTTTTTCTTTTCTCAACCTGTTTAGTCAACTGATTGGTCTACCAAATGCATTCTTATTTCTGTTGCAGTGTTTTAAATTTCTAGCATTCTCTTTTAATTTTCTCCTGAGAGCTTTCTTCTCTCTGCTTACACTATTCATCTGTGCTTGTATGCTGCTTCCTTTCTCTATTAGAGTCCTTAGCATATTATTCTTAATTATTTTAAATTTTCTTTCTGATAATCCAACATTTCTTTCATATCTGAGTTTCTTATATATCTGAGGCTTGCTTTGTGTCTTCACATTGTGGGTTTTGTTGTATATCCTACTTTTTGCCTTTTAGTGTGCATTGTAATTTTCTTACTGAAGGACAGATACGATGTATTGGGTAAAATAAAATTAAGGTATTTAGTGGGTCTTTATATCTTTCTAGCCAGAAGTTAGAATGTTTTTATTGTTTGCTGGAGCTGTATTAGAAGCTAATATTTCCTCTAATGTCTTTGTTTTTATCTCGTTTATTGTCTTTGAGTTTCCCGAGGAACTCCTTTTTAGAAGATTCTGAGGCTTGACATTTTTTAGTTTTAATTTTATGATACAGGAGCTCTACTGATGTGGTGATAAGGTATGTAGAGAAGGAGATTTGTTCTATAGTCCTATGGTTAATTCTATCTTTTAGTGAGCTGGAGTTAAGCATTTCCTTTTCTCCATATCAAAGGCAAGAGGATGCTGGCTGGAATTGGGTATTTGCCTTCCCCTAGGTTAGTTACGTTTTGTTAAAACCCCAGTAAGTTAAGCTCTGGCAAAATAGTTTCCCCAGAGAGAGCCTTTGTTAAAGAGAAAAAAGCTCTGGGTATATTTCAAAATGGTTACTTTTTCTTTCCTCTTAAGGGAAGCACAGGGAATTTTTCTGCTGTATTTATGGTGAGAATCTGATAGAGTTACCAGCGGCAGAACTCATGAAAGTGTGGTGATTCCCCCTAAATCTAGGCCCCATAGGCTGTCTCCCCAATTCTCAGGGCAGCAGTTTGCTCTGTAATTTCACTTTTCTGATAAGCTCTAAGGAATGTTATTGATTTTCCATTCACTTTTTTTTGTAAGGACAGAAGAGATGACTTAAAAGCTCTTTACATATCAGATTGGAGACTACTGGCGTTTTCATATAAAATGTCATAGCCATAAAAAAAGCACTTTGTACCAAGCATGGCATATAGTGAGAAAATAGTTTTCGCTCTTACTGTTATTTATTGTTATTACATTGAAATCCTTTTTCTCTAATCATAATGAAATAACGACATGGTGTAGTCAGCATCACAAAAGTCAATACATCTTTCTGAGCGTGTTATAAATTATTTACTTGTGAATTATAAGGCTTAGGGAAGGAATTTACTGTGATCAGATGTCTGCAGTCAAAATTACAGGATAATATTGGCATGAAGAACAAACCTGAGTTGAAAGCTGGACAGAGAACCTATGTCAGAAGGGAATGGTGAGGAATGTCAAGGGAAGTGACAGAAACTGGGACCTAAGGAGTGTAAGTTTGGAAATAGAAAAGATGATAAAGGGGATAGCTTCTTCAGATGTTTGACCCATAACAGAATTGATACAGCCAGCTTTGTCTTTTGTATTCAAAGATGGTGCTTTCTGATGAAGATTGCTATTTGTACCAAGAGATGCGCTGAACGGATTAGTTCAAGAAAAGCTGCCCTTTGTTTCTCAGCTGTCACTACTGTTTAGAACAGAGCTGTCATAGGTGTGTACCTGCCCTGCCGCTTTCCTTGGACAGAGCTTCCCCTGATTACTGTGGGTTTACTTACCTTGTGTGCTACAGGGATTTAGAATTGTGACAGCAGTCAAAAAGCACCAGGAAAGTATCCTTCTGTCCTGCTTGCAGTGGCCTTATCAGTTCACCATAGAGTGATTGCTTATGGCTTATTTTCTCTAAACATTTATTGCCCAGCATAACTTTTTCTTCACCGAGTAGCATTTCTGAGTAGCTCTAAAAGTTTTGCTTGCTTCCAGAACATCATGATCAGCAACTCTGCCTTTCCTTTTAATGTTAAGATTGGTATATAGTTCTACCTGATAATATCACTACAGAAAACCAATTTTTATATTATCAAATAGTAAGACAGCCTTGTGGTCCTAGAGATGGTTGGACACCAACTCTGCCATGCTCTTTCAGTTTGTTCTAGGCCTTCATTCCAGTATTAGTTTCCTAAATAAACTAGTTCATATAAGTCACCTAGGGAAGTTTTAAAATACAGACACTTGGAAACCACCTCAGAATTCTTGAAATGTAAGGATAGGGAAGAAGCCTGGAAAACTGTGTGTTAAACAGTAACTTTAACATTGCAAGTCAGGTTACAAATTAGCAGCAGAGAATAAACACACACACACACACACACACACACACACACACACACACACACACTCACACGCGAGGGCACATCCACATCCACACATGCATTCATGTGCTATAGATTCCCAGTTTATTTAGTTAGGGAAGCAAGCCTTAATGGAAGTGGATGGATAAACACAATGGGAACGGCACCTCTCTGCAGCACTTTTCCCTGTCCCCTCCTCCTGTCTTTAGATTGAAAAACACAGTGACACCTAGCTCTGTTCCTGTCCCTTTATTAGAAGGTATATATTACCTTTTGAGAATATGTTACACTAAAATTTGGACATTTCCATTTAAGGCAGGAGCCAGCAAATTGTTCACCACCTGGTTTTCTATGACCTGAGACCTGTTTTTTAAATGTGTTTTAAAATGGTTGGGAAAAAACTCAAAAGAAAAATAACTTTTCATGCCTTATGATAATTTTATGAAATTCAAATGTAACTCAGTCACATTCATTTATTTACTTATTGTTCATGTCTACTTTTGTGAGGCAGTGGCACAACTACTCTTATAAGAGAGACCACCTCCATCCTGGGGTGGCCATGAGTGTGCCACTGCACTCCAGTCTGGGCAACAACAGTGAAACTCAGAAAAAAGAGAGGGACCACCATATGGGCCACCATATGGGCCAAAAGCCTGAGATAGTCACTATCTGTACCTTTGCAGAAAAATTTTGACAATTTCTGATCTAAGGGAATGTTGTCAGATACCATGCCTTCTTGGTTCATAAACCAAATACATAATGAAGTCATCAAAGTCCCATCCTACCCTGGGTGAAAATAGAGTGACTGTCCAGGTTGTTTTGAACACTCTCCCTTCCTTCTGCTTTCCCATGTCCTGGAAACAATTTCCCACATTTATTAACCTGAAGTCTAATTTCATACCCTCTTGCTAGAGGTTCTGATACTGAGTTTGGGCTGAAGACCACAGTCAAAAATTCAGTCCCCTCAACATCCTAGGTGAATCACATCATCTGGAGAATTTAGAAAACACTGACCAAGTCTAACTTTTTCATTTCATAGATGAAATGATGGACTTGCTTGCTAATAAGTTAAATGTTATGTTAAAGGTGCTTACAGATGATTTTGACAACAACGCACTAGACCCCAATTCTCTGGATACCTTTCTGGTCCTTATATCACATGCCTTAGGGCAATTACTAGTAGACTGTGTCTTTCTAGGTAAACTAGTTTATGACAACTTTCAGGAAACAGGTCATACACTAAATGGATGAGAAACTTACCTTGCTGAACTGGAAAAAGTTGTTTTAAGTGAAAACCAGGGGGCTTCTCGTAGCTCCTGTCAGTACTTTCAGTGTCAGCTTTTTAACAACCTCAAGGGCCAGAAAGCTTGAGGTGGGGGAGAAAAAGTATAATAAAGAACAGTTACGGTGAACTCTGACTGACATTTAAATTTGTAATCTTCCTTTCTAATTAGAATTAAATCTCTCTCTATTTGAAGAAAAGGATATGTGACTGAACTTTAACTTCTAAAGAGATGTTTTTACAGCGGCTCACCATCCTAAGATGAATATCAGTAATTAGAACAATTGTAGTTTTCTGTCATCATTAATACTACTGTTATTAATCCTCAGCATGGAAAGCCATGATGCTAATGCTGGCAGTACCAAACTATGAAATCCTAATTACCATTCCTCGCTCCAGAAAGGAAGCTATTTGTAAGAACAAAACAGCTATTAAGAAGAGGAGGATATGGTAGCTGTTTAATGTGTTGATGTTTTGGAATCACCAGCTACAAGAATTTTGGAAAGTGACTCCTTCTTTCATTTTGCTTCTTAGTTGATTTAAAGTATCATCAGATTTGTTCCAAAGTAGTATACATTGTATGCTTTGACCTTTTAAATATGGCTTTCCTCGCTGAATTTGCAAACAGCTAAAATCACTATTGGAAAAAAATCGGAGATCCTCTAAGGATAATTACAATGGACCCACAAAAAAAGACAATCAGTGGGAAATGGCTTTAATATTTTAAAAATAGCAAGTCTGTTGCTTAGATACAGAGTCCACAATTTTATATAGTAGCTTAAAATGTATACTTCACTATTAACTTACTTGATCCGTTATTTTGGAACTGCAGAGAGAGTATATTGCCCTGAGTCATTCAACCTTTACTTGCTTTTATTTGATATTTGAAGAGAGTAACTCAACTGTTCATGCCAGATTCCATGACAAATATGCCAAAAAACCAGACCAAAAGAAAACAAAAACAAAAGCCATACTGTTAATTGTAGTGTATAAGCCAAGAGCGCTAAAGATAAAAGACGGAAACTAATTGACTTTCCATTTTATTTATCTAAATTTTGGTTAATCAAATACAACTCACCCGCCAATTGCTAAACAGTTATCAATGGATCAAGAAGGAGCTTTATCAATCATGTTAAGGCAAAACCTTCAGAGTTAACATTATATCAAATTTGTTTTAAAAGTGGAAGCATGTTAAAAGGAAAGAATTTCTTTTGACCCCACTTACATAATCTACTTCCCAGTATTACCTAGCCAATAGCCAAATTCTGACATAAGGGTAAAACACAGCAAATTACTGTGATTTTCCAGGTAAGATATGTTAATAAGAAGTAATTGAACATTCTATGGCTTCCTTTTGTAGGATGCTAAAACATTGAAATTTAAAAAGACTTTTGAATATTTTCTGCCATTTCCAAAACTTGACCCAGGGACATGTTATTTTCACATTTTACCTATTATCACTGTACAGAACACTATGAAACATACAAGTCTAGGGAAGATAGTTTGTGTAATAAAGTTGGAATCTACAAGCAGGGGTTATTGGAAATTTTGATTAATGCAGGACATCATCAGGGGTACTGGAAGAGAAGAAAGTGATGAGGTCTCAGCTAGCAATATCTCCAGAAACCAGGAACTCATGCTTAGTATGAGGAGGGAGTACGTTTTAGGGAGCAGGAGAGATGCCATGTGAGGCCTAGCTGTGAGTTTCATTTCACTGGGTCTACTCTCTGAGCAACCATACTTTTTATGAGTCAGGATTTAAGTGTTCAGTAATATTTTGGAATACATTTCCTAAATTTATTTTTGTACTAACAAAATCTTCTATAGTGGAGTTAGAGTTTATTCTGTTGGTGTGAAAGTAATGTTAATAATATATGTATGCATTTTAATGGTGTACTATATATGTTTTCGGGGTGGGGCTGTTTGAGTCGGAGTCTCACTCTGTTGCCCAGACTGGAATGCAGTGGCATGCTCCGGGCCACCGCAGCCTCGAACTGCTGAGCTCCGGCAATCCTTCCACCTTAGCCTTCCAAGTAGCTGCAACCACAGGCGTGTGCTAACACGCCCGGATAATTTTTTGATTTATTGTAGAAATGAGGTCTTGCAAGCAAACCAGGCAGGTCTGGAACCTGCAGGGTCAGGCAATTCACTCACCTTGGCTCCCAAAGTGTGGGATACAGGCTGAGCCGCCGAGCCTGACTATATATGTTTTTCAAATATTTTATAACCAAAGTGGAGTCAAATGCCTTTCTGTGACCACTATTGGTCCATATGCAATTTTCAGCAGTCTGTGATAAGAAATGCAATTTAGTTAGTTTCTATAAATCAAAATTTATCTTATTTAAAAAAATGTCTTCAGAGAAGATTCTAGAAGATTGCAAAATAGGAACACCAGAAATCTGATTCCCCCATCTAGACAACAATTGCACTGGCAGGATCTGTCCAACATAACTATCTTGCAACTCTGGAATCTATTGAAGACTTAGACTTTCCGGGAAAGGCTCAGACAGTAAATTGTGGGTTGTTTTGGTCAATTTCAGCTCTTAGCACAGTAGCAGCTACCCATGTCCAACTTATCAATGCTGTGACAGATAGCTTTACACATGTGTCTAGAGAAGTTTGTGGGAGCTGCCATGGGCAAAAAGAACCCTGTTCTACTAATATCAGGGCTCTGTATTGTGACTGCTGACTGTGGCTTCTGATCACAGAGATTCAAACTAAGAGGCAGTGACTGTTCTTGTAACTACCTATCGGTGCAAGTCCTTTTTTACTTTGGCAAAAATGACTTCCTGAGGAATTAAAGAGCTAACATCTTTAGTCTACACATATACTTCACATTACTTCATTTTTATCTTTTCCCCCTTGTTAGGGTCTGACATTAGAGATTAGAACATTTTAAAGCAACTGCATAAAAAGGTGAAAGCAGAACATCACTGCATATGCCCAAGGTAATGTGCAAACTCAGAAAAGACATGAAAAGACTTTAAGTTTATACGTTGGGATGATCCTCAGCACAAAGACAGCCTACATTAATAAACAAAACAGCCGGGCTCGGTGGCTCAGCCTGCAATCCCGCGCCTTTGGGAGGCTGAGGTGAGTGGATTGCCTGAGCCCGAGGGTTTGAGACCAGCCTGGGCAGTGAGACCTCATCTCTACAATAAATCAAAAAATCAGCCAGGCGTGGTAGCGCATGCCTGTAACTCCAGCTACTTGGAAGGCTGAGGTGGAAGGATCACCAGAGCCCAGCAGGTCGAGGCTGTGGTGGCCGGGAGCGGCCACTGCACTGCACTCCAGTCTGGGCGACAGAGTGAGACTCCAACTCAAAACAAAAAACAACGAAAAACAAAATAAAACAAAACAAAAACCAGGAAACCCTAGAGAAGGGGAGAGAATTTAATTTCCAGAATTTATACATTATTATATTCAAATGCCCATTTTTCAGCAAAAAAAATCACAAAACATTTGTAAAAAACATAGAAAAGTATGTTTTATTAAAAAAAAATAGGTTGGGCTCGGTGGCTCAGCCTGTAATCCCAGCACTTTGGGAGGCTGAGGTGAGTGGATTGCCTAAGCCCATGGGTTTGATGGGGCAACTTAGAGAGACCTCATCTCTGCAAAAAAAAAAGCTAGCTGGGCGTGGTAGCATGCACTTGTAGTTCCAGCCATTTGGAAGGCTGAAGCCGAAGGCTCACTGGAGCCCAGCAGGTCAAGGCTGTAGTAGCCAGGAGCATGCCACTGCACTCCAGTCTGGGCGACAGAGTGAGACTCCAACTCAAAAAAAAAAAAAAAAAGGAAAATAAATCAATAGAAAGTGCCCCTGAAAAAGAACTGATGTCAGATATACACTAAATCAAGTTTTAAAAACAAATGTCTTTACATTCCCCCAATGAACTAAAGTATGATGAGGAGCAAGTTAAGAAAGTGATTTATAAACTATGTGGAAATAGAAATAAAGGGTTAAAAAAAAGAAGCCAAAAAGATATTCTGAAGCTGAAGAGTACATAACAGAAGTGAGCAATTCACTAAAGAGATTCAAAGGCAGATTTGAGCAGACAGAAGAATCAGCAATCTTGAAAGTAAGACAATGGAAATTATTGAGCCTGAAGAATAGATGAAAAAGGATTAAAGAAAAGTGACCAGCCGGGCTCGGTGGCTCAGCCTGTAATCCCGCGCCTTGGGAGGCCGAGGTGAGTTGGATTGCCTGAGCTTGCGGGTTCGAGACCTTCTTGGGCAACTTGGTGAGACCTCATCTCTATAATAAATCAAAAAATTAGTCGGGCATGGTAGCACATGCCTATAGCTTTGGCTACTTGGAAGACTGAGGTGGAAGGATTGCCGGAGCCCAACAGGTCAAGGCTGCAGTGGCCGGGAGCGGCCACTGGACTCCAGTCTGGGCAATAGAGTGAGACTCCAACTCAAAAAAAAAAAAAAAAAGTAAAGAGACCAGAGTCTCAGAAAACTGCTGACATACCAGAAAACTAACTAATATATGCTTGTGGGGAGTTTCCAGAAGAAAAAGGGAAAGGGATGGGGAGAATGTTTAAAGAAATAATGACAGAAACTATCCCAGATTGAATGAAAGACATGAATAGAAATATCCAAGTAGCTAAATAATGTCCAAGAAGGATGAACTGGTAGACCCACACTTAAACACATTATAATCAAATAGTTCAAAGACAAAGAGAATCTGGAAAACAGTAAGAGAGAAGTGACTCATTATATGTAAGGGATCCTTTACAAGACTTTTGGCAAAATTGTCATCAGAAACTTTGGAGGCCAGAAAACATTGAGCTGATATATTCAAGTGCTAAAAGAAAAAAATGTTAATTGAGAATCCCATATCTGGAAAAACCGTCCTTCAAAAGTGAGGAAGAAATAAGATATTTGTAGAAAAACAAAAACTGTTGGAGTTCATTACCACTAGACCTGCCCTACAGAAGATACTTAAGGAAGTCCTGCAGGTTAAAATAAAAGAACATTAGACAGCAATATAAAACCATACAAAGAAATAAAAACATCAGTAAAGATAAATACATGGGTAATTATAAAAGCTAGTATAATTGTAACCATGGCGTGTAAGTCCACTTTTTGTTTTCTACATGATTTAAGAGAATAGTACATTAAAAAAATTGTTAGTCTAGAAACTAGTATTTTTGTAACTTTATTTCTTAACTCCATGTTTTATTTTCTGCATAATTTAAGATACTAATGCATTAAATTATTTGTTTATGTTTTTGGAAACATGTATAAAGATGTAATTTTGAGACATCAGCAAATGAAAGTAGTGTTGAGAAAGCTGTTAAAAAGGTATAAGATATATAGAAAACAAATGCCAAAATGAGAGAAATAAGTCCTTCCTTATCAATAATCACTGCAACTCAACAATCAAAAGACAATTATTCATAGAATGAATTTTTATTTACTTTTATTTATTTTTTAATTTTTTTTTGAGTTGGAGTCTCATTCTGTCGGCCAGACTAGAGTACAATGGCCGCTCCTGGCCATTGCAGCCTCGTCCTGCTGGGCTCCGGCGATCCTTCCGAGTAGCTGGAATTACAGGCACATGCTACCATGCCCAGCTGATTTTTTAATTTATTGTATAGATGAGGTCTTGCCAAGTTGCCCAGGCAGGTCTCGAACTTGCGGGCTCAGGCAATCCACACAACTCGACCTCCCAAAGCAAGGGATTACAAGTTGAGCCACAGAGCCCGACTCATAGAACAAATTTTTTAAATGACCAAACTATATGCTGCTACAAAAACCTCACTTTAAAGCCAAAGACAGAAATAAGTTGAGAGTGAAAGGATAGAAAGGGATATCCCATGCAAACAGTAACCAAAAGAAAGCAGAGGTGATTATATTAATGTTAGACAAAAATAGACTTCAAATCAAGAAAGCTTACAAGAGAAAATATATTATATACTAACAAAAGGTTCAATACAGGAAGAAGATTTAAGAGTTATAAGCACTGACATACCTAATAGCAAACCACCAAGATTTATGAAGCAAAAATTGACAGAATTAAGGAAGAAGCAGATTTCAATGTCCACTCTCAATAATAGATAGGACAATCAGATAGAAGAGTAAGGCATGTAGATAACTGAACAAAATAAACCAATTAACTCTTTCAGACATATACAGAACAATATAGCCAACAATAACAGAATAGACTTTCTTCTCAAGTGCACATGAAACATTTTACAAATTAACATACATTTGGTGACAAATTAGGTCTCGATAGAATTATAATGATAGAAAACATACAAGCCGGGCTTGGTGGCTCAGCCTGTAATCCCGCGCCTTTGGGAGACTGAGGTGAGTGGATTGCCTGAGCCCGCGGGTTCGAGACCCGTCTGGGCAGCGAGACCTCATCTCTACAATAAATCAAAAAATCAGCCAGGCGTGGTAGCGCATGCCTGTAATTCCGGCTACTCGGAAGGCTGAGGCGGAAGGATCGCCAGAGCCCAGCAGGTCGAGGCTGCAGTGGCCGGGAACGGCCACCGCACTCCAGTCTGGGTGACAGAGTGAGATTCCAACTCAAAAAAAAAAAAAAATCTCAAATCAACAACCTATCTTTACAACTTAAGGTACTAGAAAAATAAGTACAACCTAAATTTTAGCTAGCAGAAGGAAGAAATAATAAATATTAGAGCAGAGATAAATGAAATAGAGAATAAAAAATATCCTAAATAGTTCTCCACATCTTTAGAATAAAATACATTTTTTAAAAAAGAAAAATAATAAGAATAAGCAACCCAAGTTTGATTATTTGAAAGAAAAAGAAAATTGACAACTATTTAGTTAAATGGACTAACAAAAAAGAGAGAAGACTCTACTAAAATCAGAGATGAAAATGGAGACATTACTACCGATTCTACAGAAATAAAGAGCTTATAAGAGAGTACTATAAAGCAATTGTACATCAACAAATTGGATGACCTAGATAGAATGGAGAGATTCCTAGAAAAAGCCACAAAATCTTTATAGACCCATAACTAGTGTGGGGATTGAATCAGTATAAAACAATCTCCTTAAAAAGAAAAGCTTTGGCTCTGAGGATTTCACCAGAGAATTCTACCAAACATTTAAAGAAGAACTAACACCAATCTTTCTCAAACTTTTCCAAATAATTAAAGAGAGAATACTTCTTCATTCATTTTATGAGGCCCTGATATCAAAGCCAGAAAAATACATTATAATAAAAGAATACAGACCAATATCACTTATGCACATTGATGCAAAAATTCTCAATAAAATACTAATAAATATAATTTCATATTATAGTCAAAGGATTATATACCATGACCAAGTGGGATTTTTTCCTGGAATATGAAGATGTTTCAACATACAAAAATTGACCAATATAACACACCATATTATCAAAATAAAGAGAAAAATACATGATTATGTCAACTGATACAGAAAAATTCAACAAAATTAGCATCTTATCATAAAAAAACTGAAGATACTAGGAAAAGCTGGATTCGATGGCTCAGCCTGTAATCCTGCGCCTTTTGGAGGCTGAGGTGAGTGAATTGACTGAGCCCGCGGGTTCGACACCCGCCTGGGCAGCGAGACTTCATCTCTACAATAAAGCAAAAAATCAGCCGGGCATGGTAGCGCACGCCTGTAGTTCCGGCTACTTGGAAGGCTGAGGCGGAAGATTCGCCGGAGCCCAGCAGGTCGAGGCTGCGGTGGCTGGAAGCGGCCACTGCACTCCAGTGTGGGCGACAGAGTGAGACTCCAACTCAAAAAAAAAAGATACTAGGAAAAAAAGGAAAATGCCTTCATATAATAGAAACCATATATTAAAAACCCACAGTTAATGTAATACTCAATGGTAATTAACTTAAAGCTTTTCCTCTAAGATCAGGAACAAGGTAAGGATGCCTGCTTTCCCACTTCTGTTCAACACAGTACCAAAAGTTCTAGCCAGAGAACTGAGGCAATTAAAAAAATAAAGACCATCCAAACTGAATTTTAAAAAGTATAAATATATATGCTTACAGATGTATGATCTTATATGTCAAAAACTCTAAAGATTCTAAAAAAAAAAAAACCTTAAAACTAATACATGAATTCAACAAAGTAACAAGATGCAAAGTCACAAAAATCAGTTGCATTTCTATATGGTGACAATGAACAAACCCAAAATGAAGTTAAGAAAACAGTTCTATTTATAATAGTATCAAAAAGGATAAAACACTTAAGAATTAACTAAGGAGGTGAAAGACTTGTACAATGAAAATTGCAAATAGAAACATGTCATGTGTTAATGGATTGTAAGACTGAATATTATCAAGATGTCAATACTACCCAAAGCTAACTATAGATTAATGACAACTGCATCAAAATCCCAATGATATTTATTGAAGAAATATTAAAAAGTGCACTATTAGAAGTAAGATTTCAAAGAGCTATTTATACCCCGGTATACATAGCAGCATTGTTCATTATACCTAAAACATGGAAGCAACCATAGTGTCCATGGATAACTGAATGGATAAGCAAAATACACTTATTCATATATGCATATATATGTATATATAGATTAGATATAGATATATCTATTTTATCCAGTCTTAAAAAGTGAGGAAATGCTGAATATACTACAACACATATAAGCTTGAGGACACTACTAAGTGAAATAAGCTGATTTCAAAAGATAAATACTATATAATTCTACTTTATGAGGCATTTACAGCAGTCAAAATTATAGAGACAGAAAATTGAATAATGACTGAGAGGGACTGGGGGAGAGGAATGGGGAATTAATGTTTAATGAATACAGAATTTCAATTTTTTAAGATGAATTATGGAGGTGAATGATGGTGATAGTTGCACAGCAATCTAAAACTTCTTAATACCACTGATCTATACACTTAAAAATGGTTAAGATAGTAACTATTGTATCATATATATTTTATCACAATATGATAAATTAGGAAAAAGAACATTTCTATTCTAAAGTTGTTTTTTAACAAATGAGCTGTCTTTTATAAAAAGAAGTAAAAGGCAAATATGGTAGTTTCCATTTTGTTTTGTCTTTAAATAGTGTTTATTAGGAAAATAAAATTTGGTGACCCTATGCTGTCCCCAAGTTGTTAATTTAGTTCCAAAGTATTTCTTGTTTTCTCTGTACAATTTGACAATATCTTGGAGTTACTTCTCCTCTACTCTCACTGATAGCAATAGTGACTCTTAGTGAGCTCACTACTTTTTACTGAGGTCGTCTGTCTCTATTCCTTTCCTAACAACAGAATACATTTGTGTGCTACAGGAGCATTGGAACTGAATATTCAATCTTTGTGTCTCTGGCACATCTGTCTGACACAGAACTAATTGTCCTGGATTGAACCTATTATTACATGATCTTTTATTACTTGAAAACTGATGTATCATGGGTCACTTCAGCATCTCAAAATATAATAACTTCTAAAAAGGAAAGTCATAAAATGATAATAAAATGCTAGAGATGGGAGGGACTCTGGTAATGAACAAAACCAACCTCATCGTGTTATAAATAAGGAAGCCAGACATGATGTGATTAATATATAAGGTTCCCTTGGCATCAGCTTATAAAATTCTTCTCAATTAAATGCATATCCATCGTGTGGATAATACAAAGTTCCTACAGGAAAGGAAAAACTTTCGGTTGTATTAGGACAGGAATAATCCTATGGGAAATACAGAAATTTGTAAGGCATCAAGAAATAATTTTGCACATTCCTTCTGTAATACAATCAATGTTAGTAAATAAATGCTTATAAGAAGAATGTAGTGAAAATAACAAAATTCTCATTTGTGAAATGTATTATGGTAATTTTTTCCTAATTACTTATGGGATGATCTTATACATATTTGCAATTCACATTGTGGAATTTTGTCTTCAAACAGTTAAAAAGGGAGAAGTATATTACTACTGTGCATGGTTGATATGTCTGAAAATCCTAGTGGCATTTTTACTTTTTCTCTGTAGAAAGCATTTTTTTTCTGCTGAGTAACACAGAAATTTAGCCGAAGTCCTCTTCATTAGTTTTTTTAATAAAACATTACAAATCACCTATTCTTATAAATATTTTGTTTTATTCCTCATCTCAGAAATTTTCTCATATAAATTATTCAATATAATTTTATCTTTTCAAAATTGGTTTTGTTTTGTTTTTTTAAACTGAAGACAACGTGATTCTTTAACTTATTTTAATAAAAAAATTATTTCTATATAACTCCAAAAGTGCCCATAAAAATACTGTATTACCTGAAAAAGCAATAAAGGGATATTATTTGAGAAAATAGCTCAGATTAGCCCCAAATAGCCTTTATTAACAACAATAGCTACCATTTAGTAATTGTTCATTATGGTCAGTCATCAGAGGCTTTATTTAGGTTCACTTATTGAATCCTTGGCCACTCTGTGATATAAGTGGTATTATGTCCATTTTACAGATGAAGAAACATGACCAGGGACACACACCTAAGACTTTGTATCTGAATCTATTGTACAACCAGGATCAGGCTTTAATTTTTAGGCTATTCTGGCTTGCCCTCTAAGTAGACAAAAAGGCTTTACTGGGGACCAAACATGGGATTTCATTTTTCTTTTTTTTTTTTTTAAAGAGGCCCAACCCTAGTGGATACTGTGACAGGGCAGTTTTAAAGATGCTGATGCCGCCGGGCTCGGTGGCTCAGCCTGTAACCCCGCGCCTTTGGGAGGCTGAGGTGAGTGGATTGCCTGAGCCCGCGGGTTCGAGACCCG